>NC_036842.1:15977528-16015787 GCF_002910315.2 Salvelinus sp. IW2-2015
CTGGGAGAGAATTCTACTGTCTCTCTCCCTCATCAGATAACATATGACAGGAGACAATGATTGTAATGACAGCCAGTTCCAAGAAACATGTGTGTTTATAACAGTATCTATAAAGAAACGTATACAATCCTGCACAAGGTCTTACAAGGTGACGGCCATATGTGTAGGCTATGCATACGACCATGTCAGTACATATAAAGACGTCGGATTGAAATGTCCAAAGTCCAAAAGGATGTGGAGATAAATGTAGGGGGTTAACAGATCTTAACCAGGAGGGTATTTCTCAGAACAGAATGCTTGAGTCAGTGACTATCAATATGACCAGGGCCGTAGCTCCATATGAAGACACAGAGGTCCAGACTTCGCTCAAATGTTCAAATAAAAATAACATATATTTTTTTTTAATTGGGGACTCAGTAAGAGAGTTGGAATAGTAGAATACACAAGGTGCCATTTAGAAACTTGGTTGTACATCAGCAGTTTTCCTCATTAGTCTGTGAGTCACTTATTGACAGTCACTCAATTAGTTAATACATTTTAGATTGGTAAATTAGTCTAGTTTGTCTAGCCAGCTATCTAAACTTGTAGTAATCATGGCCGAATTACCGATCGGGCACGCAGGGCACGTGCCCAGGGGCCCTGACCTCCAGGGAGCCCCCATTCATTTTGTTAGTCACGCTCACTCAGATATCATAATAACCTGGCATAAGTCATGGCAAAATGTGTAGAATTGCAGGAAATTTGCTGTAAAACAGCAAAGATAAATGTTCTGTGAAGCATCCTTATTCGTTTACCTTTTGTTAATAAAATACTTTTTCTGCTTGCAGATCCCTCTTTAAGTATTAAATGACCGTTTTTGATCCAGGGGCTGAGTTAGTGTGAGTGAATGTGTAGTGATTAATTGCATAGCTAATGGGCTATGTGTTTGAAGATCGACTGAGATGAATGAAGTTACAGCAACCAATGTAATTACGATCTCCAAATAGCATTTTAGGGATAGAACACACCTGTCCACTGTAATCATCACATGCCACTCAGAGTTTTCCTAAAGCCCAGGGAGAGAAGAAAACAGTACACTTATACAAAAACAACGATATCCTGTTAATATCCTGGTCTTTAACTCTGCCATCCTGACGGGGACATTGGCCTTTGTCATTCTATTGAGCGAGCCGTCCCTTCAAATAAGACAACAGAGTTTGACGGTTGCTTTTAATATCGACGTGAAGGCTTGTTCCTCCCAGGACTCCACTGACCTCTCTGTCACTCCGGACTAACCCAAAACACAATAACCTGGAGCGGGGACACACACGGGCGCGCACACACACACTCACACACACAGGCGCAGACTATCAAACACAAACCCATAGAAACAGTGACGCAGAGAGTGACCCTGGCCTGAGAAGGGGACAGGGGATGCTGACAGGCGAGTCTCTCTGATCTCATCAAGCCCATGTGCCAGTCGTATTCATGGGAATCAGCTCTCATTTCATTCTCCTCTAGGATTCTGTCAAAAAATAACTGAACAGAGACACAATCTAATAGACACAGGAACAGAGCAACATGCTCTGGGCTGACCACGGTTCTATTACTCTAGACAATACTTCAATGTGATTTACTACGATAACACATTGACATTTATCTCGTCTATTTCATGACTGTATTTTAGCCTTTCACATAAAAATACTAAACAGAGCAATGGGAAAGACACTGTATAAGCAGATGGCTACTCTGAAGGGATCTGGATGGGAAACGGTGGAATGATGAGCTTTGGCTTTCATCTGCAAGGCTGGGTTGAAAGATGAATCTAAAAACAACATTCTCTGTTTGCACCACAACCATTCATAGTAATAAGTAGGCTGTAAGACATGAGAAATGTGCACAGAACAGGCTGTCCTAGTTGGGAGAGCAGACCACTGCTTTTCAGTTCCGGTGTGTGTGTGTGTGTGTGTGTGTGTGTGTAGCAGCTCTGCGGCATGGCCCCTCTGTGTTAAACCACTCTAGCCTCTAGCTGTGCTCTGCTCTGGGCCTCTGACATAACTACACAGAGACCATAGAGACCACTAGAGAGACCACAACCTACATTAGCCGACCGTGGCGCAAAACAGTCTGGGCAGAGAAGCATAGACTCCAAACCACGGCTAAAACAGGAGTGGAAAAAGAGAGGGGGAGGAGGGAACAAAAGGCCAGAGAGAGGTGAGGGAGGTATAGGGCCTCTGGGTTGTCCCTACATATCTTTTCCAAAGGTCCATCTGCTGTCCCTCCTAGACTCTGTTCTCTGTGTTCTATTCCCCCTCTCTCTCTCTAGAAAACATGGCTGTCATTCCCTGAGGTCTCCAGCGAGGCCAGACTCCAGTTGTCTTTGGAAGACCTCTGTACTGTGGGTACAAGGCTTTGCTTTTTGTGTCTCCCCGTTCACCACCATCCCACCACTCCTAACTACAGTAGGAATGCTGTCAGATAGACTGGCTGGAGTTCCCATGAGCCCGCTGGCCCACCCTGGGGACCCAGAGGTCATTGAGGTGACACAGTGGCATGGCATTTTGTCATTAATATTACATGGGTCCTGGTTAGAGGGAGTCACTCCGGTTCAGTCAGACCACTGACTCAGCGCGGCTCCAGAGCACCAACACAGACCCCTGATCTCTCAGCAGGGTCTCTGGATACTGAAATATCTGCCTTCCTTCACCAGAGCCTTGCAGTTTATACTGTAAGAGGCACATTATACTCTAGTTTCTAGGAGATCCCCAGTCAGACAGGATTTTGCTATGAGCCATCAACCTTGTCCATCTACATGCTTAGTCTTCTTAGAGCAGGCCTACCTACAGACCATGCTTTACAATCCCTGACATACTTATATGCTTCATGTAGTGGCCCTAGACATTCTCTCTGATCTCAGACTAACTGCTGCTCCAGCCTCGGCCTGTCTATCTGTCCCTACCTCCCTCCCGCCATCGTTCGTTCATCAGCTCCCATCAGAGCCCAGACAGCTCCAGCACCTACGGCACAATTGATTTAGCCTTTTGAAATACACCTACCTGCTGTTGGTGGCTTTACATTAGCCCAATGGGAGGTCATTTGTTTAATGCCACTCGTCGAAGGAGGGAGAGGGAGAGACGGAGAGATGGAGAGAGGGAGAGACGGAGAGATGGAGAGACGGCGAGATGGAGAGACGGAGAGATGGAGAAACGGAGAGACGGAGAGATGGAGAGAGGGAGAGCCATTAAGTTAATGCATTTCTCCCCCCTGCTATTGTCCTCCCAGTTAGAAGGCCCTGGAGCACCGTACAGTAGCCCTGTAGTTGGCTGTAGACGTTCCGTCTCTGGAAAGGGAAGTGTATCGTAACTGTAGTGCTGCCATATAGAACCAAGATAACCTAAGTGATATGGACTGCAGCATTGACCACAACCTGAAACACTGACCAACGTGACCATGACCAAGGACATGATGACAAGGCAGGATTCTGTGTCTTAAGCCATTAAATGGAACATTAGCCTAAATGTCGCTGAGGGAAAGGGGGATGGGGAGGAAGAGACATTCAGTACTATATGAGCAGAAGAGACAGTCAGTACTATAGGAGGAGGAGAGACAGTCAGTACTATAGGAGGAGGAGAGACAGGCAGTGGCTATAGAGGAGGAGAGCAGGCAGTGCTATAGGAGGAGGAGAGCAGGCAGTGCTATACAGAGGAGAGGAGAGACAGGCAGTGCTATAGGAGGAGGAGAGACAGTCAGTGCTATAGGAGGGCAGCAGATGAAATGAATATAAAAGCAGTATTACAGAGTTTCCAGTATCACTGACCCACATGCTGGTTAAATTACTTTTTTCTCTCTCTCTTCTCCTCTCTTTCTCTCCTCCGTCCCTCTCTCTTCTTCTTTCTCTCCCCGCCCCCCTCCGTCAATAAAAAATAATAAAAATAAAGTGAATGCTTGTTTTTCATACATCTTGGGTAAATTGAAGCCATGTATCGTGATCAGCCGGAGCCCACTCTAAGAAATGGGATCTGTCAAATACACGGGGCGCTGAGTGTACGTGACGCCTGCCGGCCGAGAGGGAGCTACAGTAGACGTGTGGCTCGCTGCACACCGTCCGTCATGTTCAGCGGCTGGACTGTGCCTTTAATACACACTCATCTGATTGTTTATTCATTGTTTTCTTGCTGTGCTTCTCTTGGTCTTGAATACATATCAGAAGACAGAATAGATAGATATCATATTTGTTTTCCTGGCTCAGTGACAGTTGTTTCTCAGATGAACATGTATTCTAATGGAAGACAGGTTAGCAGTGCTAGTGGCTCTTTTAAGGGTCCTCATGTTCACTGTTCTCTGATCCCAGTCACACCCACACAGGGCGTGGTGTAGAATCAGGTAGAAGATTAGGGGAAATAACCACCAGAGCTGTTGTTTCACATTTACGCCACAGCCCTTTTAGCAGCCACAATCCCCCTACTGTTGTTACCATGGCTACCGGCGAGACAGGGTCCCCTCCACGTACCCATACGTCTCCCCACGCTCCCAAGTTCAGAAAATGCAATAGCCCAGAGTCCACGATGAAAAATAAAAATACTTGACACTCCATTATTTGCTGTTCCTGTCTGTCTCCCTCCAGCAGCCCCTTACCCCTCTGGTCTCTGCTCTCTGGTGTCTGCTCTCTGCTACGGTAGCACCACTTGACTTTTATGTCTGCCCATTCAGCTCCACTGATGTTGCTGCTGCTCGCGCTGCAGATTGCTTTTTATACTCAGGCACTTATGGAAGGTACTGTAGTTGTCAACCTTAGCTTTGCTTCCCCTGGTTGTAAAGGCAGGAGCTTTAGGAAGCTGTAAAATCAGGCATCTGATCGTTATTTGTAAGCTAAATACTGTAGATAAGAGTTGGACCTTAACGTAGTTTGGGGATGTTTTAGGTACAGTATAGGGGAACCAGGAGGGGAACAGAAATCTAATAGTCATTTGTATGTTGAAAAATATAGGTGGACCTGAATAGGAAGAACCTTTTGGATTGGCGGAGGGTCATGTACTGTACACGCAGCTGAGGCACATCTTGGTAAACTTTAGTCCCTGGTTTAGTGCTTTAGCCTAGGCAATGAGAGTACTGCGGTGCAGGAAAGGTGACAGGGTTGCAGGGACCCATCTCTCTCTTTAATTCTCTCCATCTCTCTCTCTCTCTGTGTCTGGGGGGGGATTAAAGAACACAACACAGCGTTTAATCTCACACAGGAAAATGGAGCAGTGGCTATGAATGTGATATAGGGATTTTGAGCTGTCGAGATGAGAAACACGCTATTTTATTGCCGCAGTAATCTGTTGCAGACGACTAATTCATTCATGAGGCCATTTTTCCCTCTGTACCAATTCTCCAACCCATAAGCCACTTTATTAAAGAGCAAAGAAGAGTGGCTTTGTAAAGATAATACACCCACGTGCTCCTGATAAAAGCTCATATGAAGTACTTTGACGGAGTACAAAAAAAACACAATTATCGGCTATGGGAAACCATGTGAAACGTGCCTCTCGCTTCTCCAAACTGCCCAAGTAGTTCCATAGAATTCTCAAAAATTAATATGGAACTTTCTATAGAATGTGACCAGTTGCTGACATCAGAATAGCAATGAAGATATGGATGGGGTTAATGGTGAGGTCATGAGAGTAGCTATGGAGTGCTGGTTTGGGTTTAGTATTGGGAACGTCTGAGAAATATCCTGTATAAACCATACAGCGTGCTCCCTACGTTACAGTAGAGCAACTGCATTAATCTAACCAGAATCTGTATGTGATCTAAGGGATAAAAATAGTATAATTAACTATTATCCTCTGTGGCCAACCAAGCATCTGCTTAATGTAGTTTACACTCACAGTAGCTATAGGCAAGGCTAAATATATACACACAATCCTCTCACATTGTCAGTATTTCTCCTCTTAAAACCCCTTTGAGGACCCACAATGAATGTATAGGATGCAGTGTTGCTATATGGCCAGTCTCTATGGGGGTGAGAGAGCTAGAAGAATCCTAAAGTAGTAATAACAGAGGCTCTGAAGAGGAGGACTCTAATTAGCAGGCCTGTGCACTCTGCAGTACTCTCATAAAGAGACCGGGCTCTTCCTGAGGAAATGGCTCATTCTGACCCACTGGCGGAATGATGCTCCCGGCTAGGCTAACAGGCTGAACACTCCCAACCCTCACGCCTCCGCCACTCTGGCTCTTCTCCCTCTGGTCTGCACAGAGCACAAATATAACCACACTGCAGTCTAAGGGCAGGCATCAGACTACCACAGTGTGTGCATGTGCATACTGTCACAATGTGATGTGTGTGTGTGTGTGTGTGTGTGTGTGTGTGTGTGTGTGTGTGTGTGTGTGTAGTGTGATGGTGGCTTCTGTGGTGATGTAGTAAGTGATGCGTGATGTTGATGTGTGTGTGTAGTAGTGTGTGTGAGTAGTGCTGCAATAGATGATGTGTGTGTGTGTTGTGTGTGTTGACATCCGGCAATACCCTTCCAGGGCCCATTGACTCAATGTGAGTTATGGAGAGGAGTACAGATAGAGGCTGTTTGTGTGTTGGGGTGGTGGTCAGTAGCAGTAACAGCTAGCATCACCAAGGGGCTCCCCTCGGTACAGATGAAAGATGTCATTTGTCTCTTTCTCTAGCCTCCCTCTACCCCCTCTCCTCTCCTAAGCCGCCGGCCGCTGCCGGTTTGGGCTTTCCAGGGGCTGCTGGAGCCGTGACAGGCTGCTAAACAGTCACAACTGGCTGCCATGTTCTAGCCTGACTTCTACGGCTGCAGCTCTACAGCTTAGGCCCTGCAGACACACATTCATGTCCATTAGAATACTGGCTGAATGAAACAGTGGAGTTCCACTCTAAAGTCCTGACTCCACAGCAGGCACAGGGGTGCAGCTGAATCTGACCTCCTCCCAACCACTTAGTCACTCCATCAGGTGAGGGGCGAGGGGGGCGAGCGTTTGTGTCCGCCGCCCGGCATGCCGTCCATTAAATATAAATGACAAGTACACTGAGAGGCGCCACCTGTGGAGGCAGGAAACGCCCTGTAAACACAGAGAGCTCAATTCTGTTTGAACAAATCAAAGTGATCAAGCATTCCTCAAAGGAAGTGGAACGGCTCACAACCCAGTTTACACACGTGTATCTCATCCATGGAAGGGGCGAATTGGAAGGGCTAGACAGCCACAGGGTTGGATGATAGCATGCCATCTGTCAGATCAGTGTGCAATCCTACCCGTTGGTCCTATTTGCCTTAACTGGTGTTGTGTAATACCACTGTACCTGATAACTGTGCCTTGGTGTCCTTAGTGAACCTAGCCTCTGAAGCATTCTATTCCAGCCATATCAGTACACTAACTAAATGCCTTTCTCCAAACCCTTCCCTTCAGACTGTTGCTAGCTGACAAAGCTTAACAACAAAGGCCAGACATGGTCAAATACAGCCAGAGTGATACATTTTGGGAGGGAAGGGAAAAAGGGAGGAGGACGGACAATGCGATATGACTTCTACATTGCAATCTTGGCTGTGCGGTTTTGCTCATTGGAACAGGAACTCGCTGCAGACAGAAAGGCAGTAACAGCAACATGCTATCTAAACCATTACTCAAACACAGCCCTGTGACCACAGAGTGGGAAAAGACAGAGTCTTTGTGGAGGAAGTTAGTGAGCAGCTGCAGAGGAGACAAAGGCATATTCCTCAAGCAAACACCCCATTTCACCTGGAGAGATAAGAAAATCAATTCATAATGGAAAAGAGTGGCACTAAAGTTGCACAATCGTCTCAGATTCTCTGATGAAACAGATAGCAGAGAATTAATTTTTTCGCAAAACGGTAGGTTACTTTTTTGGGTTGTGTAACATAGCCTAGTTTGCAATGCTCACACAATCATTCTTTAACCTACTGTAACGTTCTTCGTCGGGCGAAAGAGAGGAAGACCAAAATGCAGCGTGATAATTATCCATTTTAATTGAATACTTTAACAGCGAACAAAAACAATAAACCGACAAAATGAACGAAGACGAAACAGTGCCGTAACGTGAACAAAAACACAGGAACACAGAAACAAGAACAATCACCCACAACCCACAATACAAAACAGGCTACCTAAATATGGTTCCCAATCAGAGACAACAACTAACACCTGCCTCTGATTGAGAACCATATCAGGCCAAACACATAGAAATAGATAAACTAGACAATACAACATAGAATGCCCACTCAGATCACACCCTGACCAAACAAAACATAGAAACATACAAAGCAAACTATGGTCAGGGCGTGACACCTACATGCTGCTATTCAAAAACAGACACATGGAGGCCATATCACAGCATATGCTAAAAGGACGCTTCAGCAGAAATCAAGCACATCATCAGTATGGGTCAGAGTCCAGAGAAAGAACACCCAAACAGCTGGAGGACTGTCTCTGTCTGGGCTGTCTGTCTTTGTGTCTGTCCTTGTGTATGACTCAGCGTTTCTGTCTATCTGTCCCTCCCAGGCCTGGCCTCTCTGCATGGGGTGTCATGACTGAAGATGTCCCCTGTGACAGACTCTGCTACCTACCTAGGCATTCTGGGATTGCAGAGGGAAACTGATATAGAACAGGGTTACTAGAGAGCTGTGATAAATGGCATGGTTGTCTGTGTGATGGAAACATGGCTCACCCCTGTTGGCAGCCAGTGGCATTTGGAAATGGTGTGATTTACCTAACTTTATGCCTGTGAACATGCAGGGAAGAGAGGCATGTTTGTGTGAATAGTATGAATTGCCCAGTAATTTAAATAGGCAGAGAGATAGTTGACAACAGACAGTGGAAGAAGACATAGTAGGCGGATGGATAATTAACAAGGAGAGAAATATTGAGACCAATACAAAAAAATATGGATATACATTTTGCAATTATGAACCCTATTGTCTGAGTAACAGCTGGGCTTCCCTGGTCTCAGTTTCCATCAGCATGCCCATGCTGTGCCAACCAAGATAGCTATGCCCGGGGGAATCTTCACCGACGGTGGGGCAACTATCTGTCCCTCTCCCCCTGTCTGATAACTACAGAGCATTACTGAGAAGCTCAGCTCCCCTCTCCTGTTGCCCCCCAGCTGCTCACACAGCGATGTGTGTGAGTTACACAGTCAGAGTTTAGGAGTGATGCTCTCTCTGTGTGTGCGCTGGCGGCTCACGCACACACACACACACACACACACACACACACACACACACACACACACACACACACACACACACACACACACACACACACACACACACACACACACACACACACACACACACACACACACACCTGTCTCTTATACACATCTAGATGTGTATAAGAGACAGCACACACACACACACACACACACAAACAAGCAGAACACCAAGAGATGGAAGGCAGAAATATGATCGGAATGATCCAGCATACATTAATACTGGAGCAGAGCAGGCAAGCCTGCCATTTTAATCAACATATTACCTTATATCACTTCAGATTATTAAGAGTCTTATGCACAGTAGGGAGAGTGCATAGGACTATCTCACATTCCTGGTGTACAGTATAGTGTATATCTTACAGTCCTCATTATCAACACATTTGCATGTACACTATTCCTCTATGGTTTATCTGTGCCTTATCGCTAGCTCCAGTAGTCCATCAGTAGTCAGCCATGTTGTTCATTTGCTCCAGTATGTCCCAGTAGTACACTCAGTATGCACATATTACGACCATGTGACCATGGCTGGAACAGACATCTGCTTCATGCATCATCAGCAACCATCCAGCCAGCCAGCGGACAAGCCGTGCTCTGTGGCTTTGAAGTGACATCGGGCTGGTTGGGGCTTAACATGTACATTTACTGAAAATGGAAAGTCAGCAGAAAAGGGACCTCATTGTCTCTCCCTGGCAGCAATGACCTTCAAGTATTGACTAACCCCATTGGCTGGGTATGAAGAACCATGACGTGAGAATGAAACAGTAGATAATGTGAAATCAGCATGTAAGAGCTGATGTTGGACTATATTCTCCAAACTAGGGATGACAACGGGAAACAGCAGCACATCATAAATAACACTCACTATCTAGCCACTTTTAGCATCATTCATTCAGGTAAATGTCTGCGAACACATTCTCCTGGACAATAACAACAGAACCACATCATGTAAGAGGGCACTGAGAGGCCTTGTGAGAAATTAATGCAAGGATGTCTGGTGAAGAAAGGGAGGGAGGAAAAGGGTGCTGAGTTGCTGATCCACGCTGAGAGGTTAGGGTTGTGCCCTGTCACCCTGTGACCCTGCTCCCTGGGCAGAGGTCTGAGGTGAGCTTGTCAGGCCACATAGGCTGGCATTTGTCTGATGAGGGCTCCGGCTGCAGCCAGGCGAACCTCTCGCCCCCGCATCCCATCCGCAGGGAGGTGGTAACCAGTGGAAACCGGTTGGGACAGCGGTGAGCGTGAGGAGCCACGAGGACACAGCTCTTACATACATCACTGTCGCCTCTAGGTAGCATATTATATTATAAATGCAGAGGTGGGATATTTATGTGTGTGTGTGTGTGTGTGTGTGTGTTTGACAGAGTGCATGTATAGGTAAAGCGACAAGTGTGTGTGTCTGTATGTGTATGCAGAGTGTGTGTCTGTGTGTGTGTACGACTGCGTGTTCATGCATGTTCTGTGTGTTCATGCATGGGTATGTGTGTGTGTTTGTCAACAGACACTGAGTCATAGATGACAGCCTGCCCTATCTCCATATCAGAACATTACATTAACCTAGCCTTAGATGCAGAAAAAGAGGCCCAAACAAACAAGAACTTGATGTAATTTCCCTTCTAGATTAGACCTGATGTCTCTGTGAATCACCCAGCGCCCCTACATCCACTCCACTGACTTCCTCCATCACATATAGAAACCCAAAGACAACAAACCCCAAATGAACAAACAAACAAGCCTATGATCTGATTAGTGGGGGCTGTGCCTCTTAGGCCTCTTTCTATGAGTTAAGGACAAACATACAGTGGCAAGAAAAAGTATGTGAAACCTTTGGAAAAACCTGGATTTCTGCATACATCTGATTTTCATCTAGGTCACAACAATAGACAAACACAGTCTGCTTAAACTAATAACACACAAACAATTATACATTTTCATGTCATTATTGAACACACCATGTAAACATTCACAGTGCAGGGTGGCAAAAGTATGTGAACCCTTGATTTAAGAACTGGTTGACCCTCCGTTGACCCTCCAAACTTTATCTGTAGTTGCAGATCAGACCTGCACAATGGTCAGGAGGAATTTTGGACCATTCCTCTTTACAAAACTGTTTCAGTTCAGCAATATTCTTGGGATGTCTGGTGTGAACTGCTCTCGAGGTAATGCCCCAGCATCTCAAATCGGGTTGAGGTCAGAAATCGGGTTGAGGTCAGGAATCGGGTTGAGGTCGGGCCACTCCAGAAGGCGTATTTTCTTCTGTTGAAGCCATTCTGTTGTTGATTTACTTCTGTGTTTTGGGTCGTTGTCCTGTTGCATCACCCAACTTCTGTCGAGCTTCAATTGGTGGGTAGATAGCCTAACATTCTCCTGCAAAGTGTCTTGATACATTTGGGAATTTATTTTTCCGTCCCTGAGGCAGCAAAGCAGCCCCAAACCATGATGCTCCCTCCACCATACTTTACAGTTGGGATGAGGTTTTGATGTTGGTGTGCAGTGCTTTTTTTTCTCCACACATAGTGTTGTGAGTTCCATCCAAACAACTCAACTGTAGTTTCATCTGTCCACAGAATACCTTGCCAGTAGCGCTGTGGAACATCCAGGTGTACTTTTGCAAACTTTAAATGTTTTTTTTTAACAGCAGTGGCTTCTTCTGTGGTGTCTTCCCATGATCACCATTCTTGTTTAGTGTTTTACGTATCATAGACTCGTCAACAGAGATGTTAGCATTTTCCAGAGATTTCTGTAAGTCTTTAGCTGACACTCTAGGATTCTTCTTAACCTCATTGAGCATTCTGCGCTGTGCTCTTGCAGTCATCTTTACAGGACGGCCACTCCTAGGGAGAGTAGCAACAGTGCTGAACTTTCTCCATGTACAGACAATTTGTCTTACCATGGACTGATGAACATCAAGGCTTTAAGAGATTCTTTTGTAACACTTTCCAGCTTTATGCAAGTCAACAATTCTTGATCTTCTGAGATCTCTTTTGTTCGAGTCAATGCTTCTTGTGAATTGCAAACTCAAATTTTGTGAGTGTTTTTATAGGGCAAGGCAGCTTTAACCAGCATCTCCAATCTCACCTCATTGATTGGAATCCAGGTTAGCTGACTCCAATTAGCTTTTGGAGAAGTCATTAGCCTAGGGGTTCGCATACTTTTTCCAACCTACACTGTAAATGTTTAAATGATGTATTCAATATAGACAGAAAAATGCTATCATTTGTGTGTTATTAGTTTAAGCACACTATGTCTGTCTATTGTTGTGACTTAGATGAAGATCAGATCAAATTTGATGATCAATTTATGCAGAAATCCAGGTAATTCCAAAGGGTTCACATACTTTTTCTTGCCACTGTATACAACTTTTCAAACCACATGACTGGCTGACTTGGATGAGTTGTGATGAGTCAAAATCACACAAAGTAAATAAATTAAGCAAAACCGGCATCTGAGTGCAGTGTGGCTGAATTACTGTCAAATCAAGACGATGCAGACGTCAACACAGAAACAAAATAAAGGGGAGCAAACAACAACGTTAGTCATCATCTATCACTAATCGTAGTAACTCTGTATTACTTCCAGGCTTTGACGCATTGTGTCTTTGAGGCAGTGGCATTTGGATGTATGTTTGAGAATGTGTGTGTGAAGTGCACTGCAGAATAAAATTAGCCTACACAGAGGTGGATGGCAGAATTATAGATTAGCCTACACAGAGGTGGATGGCAGAATTATAGATTAGCCTACACAGAGGTGGATAGCAGAATTATAGATTAGCCTACACAGAGGTGGATGGCAGAATTATAGATTAGCCTACACAGAGGTGGATGGCAGAATGATAGATTAGCCTACACAGAGGTGGATGGCAGAATTATAGATTAGCCTACACAGAGGTGGATGGCAGAATTATAGATTAGGGAACGTAGAAGTGCAAGCTGAGGGCGCAGCGGTTTAATGCACTGCATCGCAGTGCTTGAGGCGTCACTACAGACCCGGGTTCAATACCAGGCTGTGTCGCAGCCGGCCGCGACCAGGAGACCCATGAGGCGGTGCACAATTGGCCAAGCGTCGTCCGGGTTAGGGGAGGGTTTGGCCAGCCGGGATGTCCTTATCCCATCGCACTCTAGAGATTCTTTGTGGCGGGCTGGGTGCATGCAGGCTGACTTCGGTCGGCAGTTGTACGGTGTTTCCTCCTACACATTGGTCCGGCTGGTTTCCGGGTTAAGCGAGCAGTGTGTCAAGAAGCAGTGTGGCTTGGCAGGGTCGTGTTTCGGAGGACGCATGGCTCTCGACCTTCGCCTCCCCCGAGTTCGTACGGGAGTTGCAGAGATGGGACAATACTGTAACTACCAATTGGGAGAAAAAGGGGTAAAAAAAAATATATATTGAAATAAAGTAGTGCAAGCTGCTCTCTCTCCATTCTCCTCATCTGTAGATCCACCTCCTCCTATCTCTCTCTCCATTCTCATCTGTAGATCCACCTCCTCCTAGCTCTCTCTCCATTCTCATCTGTAGATCCACCTCCTCCTATCTCTCTCTCCATTCTCATCTGTAGATCCACCTCCTCTCTCTCTCCATTCTCATCTGTAGATCCACCTCCTATCTCTCTCTCCATTCTCCTCATCTGTAGATCCACCTCCTCTCTCTCTCTCTCTCTCTCCATTTCATCTGTTAGCTCAAGCTCCTATTCTCTTCTCTCCATTCCCATCTGTAGATCCACCTCCTCCTATCTCTCTCTCCATTCTCCTCATCTGTAGATTCACCTCCTATCTCTCTCTCCATTCTCATCTGTAGATCCAACTCCTATCTCTCTCTCTCTCTCCATTCTCATCTGTAGATCCACCTCCTATCTCTCTCTCCATTCTCATCTGTAGATTCACCTCCTATCTCTCTCTCCATTCTCCTCATCTGTAGATTCACCTCATCCTATCTCTCTCTCCATTCTCATCTGTAGATCCACCTCCTATCTCTCTCTCCATTCTCATCTGTAGATCCACCTCCTCCTATCTCTCTCTCCATTCTCCTCATCTGTAGATTCACCTCCTCCTATCTCTCTCTCCATTCTCCTCATCTGTAGATTCACCTCCTCCTATCTCTCTCTCCATTCTCATCTGTAGATTCACCTCCTCCTATCTATCTCTCTCCTAATGACTGACTGACTGAGCAGAGCTCTAAAGAGAAGCTTCTTCACTCTGTCAGAAGCCCCTGGTTCATTTTATGTGATATATGACAAACCGGGTTGTTCGAGCCCTGGATGCTGATTGGCTGAAAGCCATGTTATATGAGACAATATACCACAGGTATGACGCAAAGCTACTTGTTACCTGTTCTAATTACATTGGTAACCTGTTTATAATAGCAATAAGGCACCTCTGGAGTTTGTGGTATATGACTAATATACCACGGCTAAGGGTTGTACCTAAGAGCCGCCCTTAGCCGTGGTATATTGGCCATATAGCACATCCCATCGGGCCTTACTGCTTAATTATATATTCAAACTCCAAATGTATCCTTTTCTTTTCATTCACAGAGGCAGAAAAAGTCATTTAGTGAGATTTCTGGGAAATACAGCAAGTGTCGGCTGGAGATAGACATGTAGGTCTTCTTCTCTCTCAGGGGAGAACAGGGTGTGATGGTAGAGCTTCTCAAAGCCAGGAGGATCACCACGGAGGGTTTAGGAGGGTTTGCTTCACCTCCACCTGGTGGGATGGGGAAGTACTTGTACTGATACCGTTTAACCTGGTTTCTTCCTGCACTGTTCAGTTGACTAGGACAGCCTTCTCGGTGATTGCCTGGATGCGTGTTTGAAGTAAATTAACTAGGTTCACCACCATCATCTCCCAATCAAGATTAGCTCACAGGAAAACACATTTGCCTTACATTGACATTTTTACAAGATGCTGGGTTTGGTTGCCTCATGATTTCAATACTTTCTCTGTCAGTGTGCTGTGGAACGGTTCAATTATTGTTAACAAGTCATCAAACATGGTTACCATGCAATTACTTTACGGTTACAAACAGGTCTATGCAATCGTGTAAATGTTGAGGATGCGATCATTATGTTGTTCTGGAGCAGCATATATAGAGGACACAGAGGCCTGCTAATTGATCAGATATGAGGAGCTGTGTGGTTGGGAGCCCTGGGTTTTTGTCTGCCTAATAACAGTGATTCATTTCCCTGTCTGGACCAAGATGCTGCATTCTAATTCACTCCAAATGCCTTTTGTCTGGCCAGATAAGTGCCCTAATTAATTATATTAGTGAGGGAAACTTCATTTGCAAAGAAAGCCTTGGCTTGGTTCTAACACGGCTTTGCCAGAGCGGCTCATACAAAAACACACACACACACACACACACAACACAACACACACCACACACACACCACACACACACACACACACACACACACACACACACACACACACACACACACACACACACACACACACACACACACACACACACACAGACAAACAAGGTAAGTAGATTTAAAATACTCCCACACACACATACATATGCATGAAGACGCATGATCACACCTACGTAGTTCATAAAACAAACATTCTCCTGAACTGAAAGTATTGAATCATCAGCATGCATATGATTTTCATTCTGATTTGCCTACGACGTCTCTCTTCTTGTATACCATACACACACATTAACATGCTATAGGCTTATCTTCATACTGTACACCTATTTCATAACTGGTGATTCAATTCTGATCAGGTCTTACACAACATCTATTGAAGAGGTTACAACGGATCATCATATAAAGATGTCACAGGGTATCAGACACATGTCGTGTATGGTGTTGAACCCAGATTTACCTCCGGTTCAGGGGTCAGACTAGTGACTCAGATGCCAGGGTACAGAGATGGCAGAGAGGGGGCGTGCTGTGTGGTGGGAGGAAGATTGGGCTGGGAGGAGATATAGTGAGAAAGGAGGGAGGGAGGGACAGTGAAAAGGCGAAGGAGCGTGAGACATACCATCATCTAGAGATGGGGAAAAGTCTATCTCAGTCCATTCTCAGTTTGCCATGATTGGTATTCAGACAAGATATTCATGAACCTTGACAAACATGAGAACACAACAACAGTTACCCTGATGAACTCCAAGGGCACTAGAGCCTGTTGTGAAGACTCTATATTAATGACACAGGTACACAAGTTAGATCAACAGCTGGAGTCAGGAGATCGATAAGATATTCAGCCAGCAGTTCTGGAGTCAGCTGAAAGGGACCCCAGGTCTAATTGTATATTTAGAGTGGCCAGCTCTTGTTTGGCTATAATGAGCTTCCTCATTAGGCCTATGAAAGGATAGAGGATTGTTTATCCTCTTGGTATTTCATTGAAAATATTCACAAAAATCTAACTGTTAATTAAAGTAAAATAATTTAAAGAAAAAATACATTCTTAACATAAAACAAATATTTTTCTAAAATATGTGTGCCACAATTATTGGCACCCCTTCATTCAATACTGTGTGCAACCTCCCTTTGCCAAGATAACATCTCTGAGCCTTCTCCTATAATGAGTAATGAGGTCGGAGAACACATGGCAAGGGATCTGAGACCATTCCATACAGAATCTCTCCCGATCCTTCAGATTCCGAGATTTCCCATTTGTGGACTCTCCTCTTCAGCTCATCCCACAGGTTTTCTATGGGGTTTAGGTCAGGGGACTGAGATGGCCATGGCAAAACCTTGATTCTGTGGTCAGTGAACCATTTTTGTGTTGATTTTGAGGTGTGCTTTGGTTCATTGTCCTGCTGGAAGATCCAACCACGGCCCAGTTTAAGCTTCCTAGCAGAGGCAGTCAGGTTTTGATTTAATATCTGCTGGTACTTGATAGAGTCCATGATACCATGTATCCTAACAAGTTGTCCAGGTCCTTTGGAAGAAAAACAGGCCCACAACAACAAAGATCCACCACCATACTTCACAGTGAGGATGTGGTCATTTTCTGCATGGATATCTTTTTGTCTACGCCAAACCCACCTCTGGTGTTTGTTTCCAAAAAGCTCTATTTTGGCCTCATCTGACCATAGAACCCGGTCCCATTGAAAGTTCCAGTAACGTTTGGCAAACTGTAAGCACTTGAGTTTGTTGTTTGATGACAGCAAAGGCTTTTTTATGGCAACCCTCCCAAACAACTTGTGGTTATGTAGGCGTCGTCTAATCGTAGTTTTGGAGACTTTCTGACCCCAAGACCCAACTAACGTCTGCAATTCTCCAGCTGTGATCCTTGGAGATTTTTTGGCCACTCTAACCATCCGTCTCACTGTGCGTGGGGTCAATATAGACACACGTCCTCTTCCTGGCCGATTGTTAACATCTCCAGTTGCTGTCTGTGATTTATTTAGAATTCAAGGCACACTTAACCAGCATGACTAACATTCTGTAGTGATACACCATCCCATCTGGTTTGTGCTTAGTGGGAATATCATTTGTTTTTCAACAGGACAATGACCCAACACACCTCCAGGCTGTCTAAGGTCTATTTGACCAAGAAGTAGAGCTTTCCAGGTGAAGATGGTTGAGAGAATGCCAAGAGTGTGCAAAGTTGTCATCAAGGCAAAAGGTGGTTACTTTGAAGATTCTAAAATAATAAATATATTTTGATATTTTTATTGTTTGTGTTATTTAATAGTTTTGATGTCTTCACTATTATTCTACAATGTAGAAAATAGTAAAAATAAAGAAAATACCCTGGAATGAGTAGGTGTGTCCAAACCTTTTGACTGGTACTGTACATACATACATATAAACACATATACAAACACACACACATATAATATATATATATACAAACACACACACATATAATATATATATATACACACACACACACACACACACACACACACACACACACACACACACACACACACACACACACACATGTTTTAATATAATTTCCTTTATTACTCTCTCCCCATATCATCCCCCTAATTGGAGTAAACGAGTGAACAACAAAGCTTAGGTTTATCACCATCCATATTGGATTTCTATTTGCAATATATTTTATAACTGTGCTGTGATGTTTCACAAAAGTTCTGAACCTCTCTATTCTCATAGTTACTACAGATTGTAAATAAAAAACATTTTTGATAAAAGTATTATTATATTATTGATTGATTATGACTTTTCAAATCACCCAGTAGTGCTATCTGCAGAGTTAGCTCCAGGTAAATGTTGCAATTCTTCAGCCATTCCTGGACCTGTGACCAAAAACAAGCTACATATGGACAGTACCAAAACAAATGATCTCATGATTCTGTCTCTTCGCAGCAAAATCTGCAGAGCTGGAAAGGTTGTATCCCCCATATATATACATATAAATAACATTCTATTGGTGGCAAAAATGTTGTATAATATTCTTAATGGAAAAATTCAAAGTTTTGACTCCGGCGTCGTTTTCTGTATCAGTTCATAAACCATGTGCCATGGAATTGGTACGTCAAAAATCTCCTCCCAACTATTTTGCAATCTATACAACACACCTGTCAATTCTTTGGTCCTTAAATGAAACTGGTATACATTTTATTTATCACAGTTTTCTTTAACCGATTATGGTCTTTAATCCAGGGCCGACAGACAAGTTCCCAGGGTTCCCATGCGGGACCAGAATGAAAAAGTTCGAAAAAGTACGAATATGTGTGCACTCGCTACTGTACTGTAAATCGTCTGGATTAGAGCATCTGCTAAATTACTAAAATGTACAGTCGAGGCTTGGGGAGAGGGAGATCAGTAAAAACTGGAGGGCAAAATTCCAAGCCCCGTCTGATATAGAATAGAAATATGAATCTAGATGATGCACTGTAGCCATTGAATGCAATCCACTGGGGTCAAACTGTAGGTCAGACTCAGAACGTTTGGATAAGTCAGATCAAAATAATCCAGCCTGAATAACAGCATTAACGTACTGTATACCTGACCATGAACAATCAGGTCAATGACCAAACCGATAAAGAAACAGATGGCTATGAGATGTGGGAAGCAGTCTATTTATACCCTCATATCAGATGGGTAGCAAGCTGACTGTACTGTAGCTGACTTTGCTGCATAAGAGATTGAAGAGCCCAATGTAGCACAGTAACAATGAATCAACATGCAATCAGATAGGAAGGACTGCATTGTCTATTCCATGATGGATTATGTATGATTACATTAACGCTTCGTCCTGGATATTGATTGATCTCCTGTCCCATCTAAAGCCTCCTCTCTCCAACGAGGCAGGGAGTAATCTGATCCAAGAACTCACGGGTGCAATTATACAGTATTTTCGACTTTTCCGCTACATTAACCTCCTCTTGTCAGAAATCTCTTATCGCCTACGACGACGGGGGAAACCCTTCTTTCATCAAATCACGCATGCATGTTTGGTTGAACAAAATGGCAGACGAATCATGTTGGACGCTGGTTGAATCTGCTCATCTGTGCATGTGTCACCGCCTCCTAAGACAGCGATCTAGGTCACACCCTCACACAATCAGACACTGCACTTTGTCTCACATGGTAAATATTAATCTACAATTAGCTCTAGTCCATGGTTATCACTGAGCCATGAACGGGCTGGGAGAGAACAGGGCTTGAAGCTTCATTTATGTTGGAGCACGTCTGATTGAAAGTGGCTGCTTGAGATAACAGCACTGTGTTCATCTGTATTCTGAAAGACTGACTGACTATGTCCTTGAATACTAAACCATGATGTCACTGGAAAATGAGACATGAAAGGGAAATATTGATAGTAATTATGTACAGCCAAGTCCCATCACTGACGTTAAAGGAGCAATCTGCAGTTGCTACATCCATTGTTGGACTGATAAATGAATGATATTTAGCCATTGATTCTTGCTGAATATAACTAATAAATGCCTCATGAGCTTAGTTCAACACTCTCACCCCATCAGAATCCCAAATATAAGCTTTTCCATTCATCCAATGTTTCCTTTTCAGATGACAGAGGACACCTGAGAATGCCAGGGGTCCAAATTCAAACACCACAGTGAGCAATCAGTCAGACATTTTGGTTCCTATCCTCCTGACAGGCCCACCTCCCTTGGGCCTTAGGAAGGGCAGTGACTGGGTTGGCATGGCAGCCCAGACAGCTAGTCCCAGAGGAGTAGTCAGTTCTCTGGAGGTTTCCACTCCAGCTGACAGTAATTGCAATGGGCCATGTCCTACTGGCAGTTTGCGGCTTCTCTCTGTCCATGCAACCCTGGGGCAGGTCTGTCGGTCTGTCTGCATACACCTGCACAATCTGGAATATTTTTGTTTTATCTGCTTCCCGTGGTAAAGACTACCGCTTCATCCCATTTCTTGGAACATACACATGTCCACTTCGGTTGCAAAGAAAACAGTCTTTGAAAATGCTGATGTCAATATGTATCTCACTTTGGTGCGAAAGAGGGAGCAGGGTGTCTTTCATGCTACATAAAATTATTCCTAAAAAAATTGCTGAATAACAAAGCACTTCACTTGACACCCATCATAACCATGTCATAATATGTCATAATAGCTGACATAACATGTCATGACCTGTCATAATATGGTCATAACACTGCCATGACCATTATATTTACACCTGTTGTGACATATATTGTGTTATTTTATGGCTGGTTATGACACCTACATAAGAGTCAAACCCCACATTTATATAACATTTTAAAAAATCCTGCCAAGAAGTTTCCTTTCGTTTGAAAGTTTGTTTCTTAGGTCCTTTGCTGTTGTTGTAATGAATTCTTTACAGTCATGTTTTTTTCCATCATATTTTAAATGCACATTATGACACTGTCAAGAAGCATTTTGACTATACAGTGTCACTTTATATGGACTAAGAAAATACTTTTTATGACACTGTCAAGAAGCATTATGACCATCATAATCCTATAAGCCAGATAGGCCTATCACGTACATGCCCTTGTGTCAGTCGTCAGTCAAAAAGAGGGTGTCTTGTCCTGCTCCTGAATTCATCCCAGTCATCAGCAACAGAGCATTGGGGTAGGTGCATGTCTGACATCAATATGTGTTCAATTACAATGATAATTTAATATGGTCAATTTCAGAAAATGTTATATAACATAAACATACTGTTGACAAGCAGGCTGTGGTGTACTGTATAACGCAATATATGTCAGGTCTAAATATATATGTGCCATGACAGTGTTATGACCATACTGTGACAGGTTATGACAATTTATGTTGGCCGTTATGACATATTATGACATGGTTATGACGCTGAGTGTCAAGTAAAGTTTTACCAAATAATCATATAGCTCTCATCAGGGTTATGGCTAACGGCATCCTCGCTCTGTGCTCTCTGACTCCAGCTGCAAGACATCCATATAGATACTGCTATACATGCAGACAAACCATCCAATCTAGCAGGAGGAAATTAAAGGATAACCTTTTTTTCAGGGACGGAGAGAAAGTGTTTTCCTGCATCATTTGAAGTCCTCTCCTCTTTCCTCTGCTCCTTCTGCCGAGACAGATCTCTAAGTTATTTCTGTCTTATGAGCGCGTGGACACACTGCAGGGCTCAAGCTCTTTGAGAGAGAGGTTGTTAAAAACAGAGGCATTCTGAAGACCGCACCACTGGTTCCCAGATCCTGGATCACACACAGAGAGAAGTTCTCACATCAAACGTCAAGCCTCTCCAAGCCTCTTCCCTCTGCAGAGAACAGTGTGACTCACCATGTACCGGGGCCAAGAAGAAATGAAGAGGAAGTGAAAGAGAAGGAAGAAGGAGAAAGGCTCTGAAATGAGCATCACAGTTGGGACTGATGGGTTGTGTTAGCCGTGGGCATGTCACATGTTGGAGCTCGATGCCAATTCACAGGGAAATGGTAGGAATAGAGTGAGAAAACATCATTTCAGTGTCACTCCACAACGATACAATGCTACAAAATACCCCCAAAAATTTAAACCACATTATGGACCACTCAATTTGGGTTTTGAGACACTAAAAACAAACAGTCAAACATGGTACAGGCGTCATCAATACACATCCTGTGCCTTCTGTAATTATTGAGACGGTGAAGATGAGTTTTTCTTATTTTGGCTCTGTACTCCAACACTTTGGATTTAAAGTTATACAATGACTATGAGGTTAATGTGCAGACTGTTAGCTTAATTAGATTTTTTTTTTTATACATATAGGGTGAACCGTTTATCTGTAATCCGTAACCATGGTAGCGTTCACATTAATGTAGAAGCATTTAGAAACATATTATATTCCTATTTACGATAAAATGACTCCAAAATGACATTACATTATTTATATTAGGCACAAAATAATCTGAAACACAACCAAATCAAACAGCAAATTCATCCAAAAAATCAGTAGAATCAAAAGCTTGATGTCATTATTGCGTGCTAGGAATATGGGACCAAATACTCAACTTTTGGCTACTTCAATACACAAGTGAATTTGTCCCAATAGTTTTGGTCCACCAAAATGGGGGGACTATGTACAAAAAGTTCTGGAATTTCTAAACGGTTCACCCAATATGGATGAAAATACCCTCACATTAAATCTGGCAGTCTGTGCTTCAACCTCATAGTCATTGTATAATTTCATATCCAAAGTGCTGCATTAAAGAGCCAAAATAATAAAAAAATGCTTCACTATCCCAATAATTACGGAGGTCATTTTATTAACAAAAGCTAAACAAAGTACAGTGAATAAAATTAAAAAATAAAGAAACGTCTCAGTTGGAAGATACAGTGGCAGGCTTTGGCGCAGGCATTGACATAATTAATAACGATACATTTTCACAATTTATTATTTACATCAAGACCGTTAAAAGTTTTCATTTTGGCTGGACAGCTGACCAAAAAGATCATCCCTAACATTGTTGGATAAACCTACAGTAAAGATCATCCCTAATGTTGTTGTATAACTCACAGTAAAGATCATCCCTAACGTCGTTGTATAACCCACAGTAAAGATCATCCCTAATGTTGTTGTATAACTCACAGTAAAGATCATCCCTAACGTCGTTGTATAACCCGCAGTAAAAATCATCCCTAACGTCGTTGTATAACCCACAGTAAAGATCATCCCTAACGTCATGGTATAACCCACAGTAAAGATCATCCCTAATGTTGTTGTATAACCCACAGTAAAGATCATCCCTAACGTTGTTGTATAACCCACAGTAAGATCATCCCTAACGTCGTTGTATAACCCACAGTAAAGATCATCCCTACGTCATTGTATAACCCACAGTAAAGATCATCCCTAACGTTGTTGTATAACCACAGTAAAGATCATCCCTAACGTCGTTGTATAACCCACAGTAAAGATCATCCCTAACGTCATTGTATAACCCACAGTAAAGATCATCCCTAACGTCGTTGTATAACCCACAGTAAAGATCATCCCTAACGTCATTGTATAACCACAGTAAAGATCATCCCTAACGTCATTGTATAACCCACAGTAAAGATCATCCCTAACGTCGTTGTATAAACCCACAGTAAAGATCATCCCTAACGTCGTTGTATAACCCACAGTAAAGATCATCCTAAGTCGTTGGTATACCCACAGTAAAGATCATCCCTAACGTCATTGTATAACCCACAGTAAAGATCATCCCTAACGTCGTTGTATAACCCACAGTAAAGATCATCCCTAATGTCATGGTATAACCCACAGTAAAGATCATCCCTAACGTCGTTGTAGACCCACAGTAAAGATCATCCCTAACGTCGTTGTATAACCCACAGTAAAGCAAGGCATGAGCTTCAATTTTAGTAGAACCATCGTTACAAAAAGTACGTAAACGTTTATCTAGGGGAGTGTTTGTGTATTGACCAGTCTCAATAGCGAGAGGGACCACTCCACATCTATATTTTGCATGAGAGCTTCGATATTGCTTGGATGAAACATGATGATAGTGAGTGTTTGACCGGGAGCAGCAGAAGAGGCACTGCCATTTCTATTGCCGATGTCCTGTCCTGCTCCAGCACAGAGGGCAAGGGTCTGTGATACTGAAGGTACTGTGGTCCCTGTCTTTCTCTCCTCTCTTCCCTCCTCTCCTCTCCTCTTTTCCATGTCACAGTCACACTCCTCTCCTCCCACCTGTCTGTCTCATGACTCCTCCATCCAGCCTGCATGACGTCTCAGTATGGGCTGTCTGGGATGGAGCATTAGATATGCTTATCTGATGGTAGGCCTTTGTCTTAATGCTGCATTAGATTTGGCTCTGGAATGGCACATTAGATCCTGAATGTCTCTGACGGCATGTGTAAATGTGGTTGTGCATATTTGTGTCTCTTAAATGGTCTATTACACTCAGTGACTCCTTGGGGGATCGGGCTTTCAGCCCCCAGCCTTTGGATGGCCTCCTGGACCACCTGAAGGCACCACAGACTCTAGGCTCCTTTAAAAGACCTTTCTCTCTAGGAAGGCTTTCTGTTGATATCTGTGCTCCTTGGTGTCCTCGTAGAGTCAGCTGGGTTCTTTGTGTCAGTTCCACTCTCTAGTTGAGTACATTTTTTGTTTCCATTTTGCTTTTATTTTATGCACTTTGAGATAATTCTGTATCATGAAAAGCGCTTTACAAATGTAATACATTATTATTATTACCGATGATGTGTCTGGCTCTTTGCTCAAGCCATTACGTTTCGTCTCAGCCTGGTCCCAGATGTGGTTGTTCTGTCTTAACAACTCCTATGGTCATTGTCACGTCGCTCTGGGAAACAAGCCAATAGGCCTAAACGAGAGAAACAGGCAAACTCACAGAATAACACACTACTACTACAGGCCTATCAACCCAGTCTGGGAACTGGGAATGAATCCCATCTTGTGTTAGCTGTTCTGATTTTTTACTTGTCAGCAGCACTGTCACCAGGCTCTCAAGTCATTACGGTGAAACCCCCCTGGAAACCCCATCGCCTTTCTCTTCCAGTACAGCAGCTAGCTATTGGAGAAACATCTTCCCTAATGACACCACTGGTCCAGGGGGCCATATTCCAAGATGATCAGATTACTCTACTATTTTACTTTCCTTCTTAATCAACATGCTGGTTTGAGGCTATAGCCTGTTGACAGCATGCTGCCTCTCTATGAATGGGGCATGACCATGAAAGAAATCATCTGAGAGAGCGAGAGAGCGAGATTGATTGATAATCTGGGAGATTATTTCACTAATGGTGGCATTAACCTCGGAAGCGCCTCCTGAATTTTGTTTTGGGATATTCTGACTTTCCCCTGAACCGCAAAGGGGACAGAGTAGAGGGGTTTGGAGGGGTGGATAGAGGACACAGGAGTGAAAAAAACTGCCCCATAGTCAGGAAAACTAAAAGCTGTTAAAAAGAATGTTTCTCTCCTGTGGTTAAACTCTTAATACCATTGTCAAAGCAGCGCTCTATGATATTAATGACCACCCTTAAAGAGACAGAGGACAGGAAGTCACTGATCCACCGTTTGGCTTATGATGAGGACACAATATCCACGGGTAATTGAGCACAAATGGTGTCAGCGTTTGTTGTTTTAAATCATTTTTGCCCTCCACGCACATTTGGATATATTTCCAATGTGAGCCTGGGCCATGCTCTGTCAGCCATAGTGTGTCAGCGATGCTGTGTCAGCCATGGCGTGTCAGTCAGGCTGTGTGCTGTGTTTTGTGTGTGTCTCTGTGTGTAATGACACTCGTTCACCCTTGCCTTCATTAAGGATCATACCACTGCCGTATCCGCTTGTTGCCCTAGCTAAAAATTAACATAATTCCCGCCTTCATTTTAAGCCCCGCCTACCCAAACTTGTGATTTGTTGGGAGAGTTGTCTCTCAATTATTTTCCTTTTGAAATGTCCAAGAGAATCTGATATCCTCCCCAGACCTAGTGATGTTGCTCCTACAGTATGCCTGGGTTTCCTAGACTAAGTGACTAGTGGATGTCTTTGGTCTGCTCTGTGCTCAAGTATCAGAAGGCTGTTTTATTGAATCACTATATTGATCTCTGTCAAGCTGATATTTGGAGAGAGGCCTTGGTTATGGTCTAGGAGGTAGAGGGGCCCATGCAGGACTTCACCAAAAATCACTACCCCTGATCTATAATGGATCAAAACCCAGTCCACAGTTTCACACCCCAGACAGGGAGAAATAAGGCTACTGCAGCCTTGGGGGTCCTAACCCCAAGGTTGAACAGACTGTAGTGTCAGCACCTTTTAGCTAGTTTTCTAGTATTAGACAACATAAACAACATCCAACAATAGTTATTTGATGAACTACAGAGTGTGTGTGTACACTATAGGTATGGATTATTGTGTTTCTCTGACAGACCACCTAATAAAGGGGGATGACGGTGCAGCTTTTAGTTTGTCCCGACCACAGATCCTATTGATTACAATTCATCTGTGTGAGAGAGAGAGAGCCAGAGGAGACAGGAGACATGGAGAATGCCTGCACTGCATCTCTCTCTCTCTCTCACACACACACACACACACACACACAACACACACACACACACACACACACACACACACACACACACACACACACAACACCACACACACACACACACACACCACACACACACAACACACACACACACACACACACACACACACACACAACACATGCTATGATCAATAACTGCCATTACATGAGACTGAGGAGATGGGGGCGAGAGGGGGAGAGAGAGAGAAAGAAAGTGAAAGAATGGAATACTGAGAGGGATGGAGGGAGTGCAGGTGTGAAGGGAGTGTAGGAGAGAGAAAGGGAAGGAGAGGGTGACAGATTAATTAGAATGACAGGAAAGAGGTGGAGTTGGAAGAGAACAGAGAGTAAGTGAAAAGGTCTATGAATAGAGTGAGAACAACATGGCCCACAGAGACCCTGCAGTATCACCCTGTCTGCTCGCTCAACAGGTTAGCACCAGCAGCACAGCTAATGAAGGTTAGTGCAGACAACACTCTCTCACACTAGTCAATGGCCTCTTCTGGAAAATCACTAATGGTTCATTATACAGAGATGAAGCAGTACATTTCAGAGACTGACAGTTGGAATAATAGATGAAGTGAGGACAAACTCATGTCTGAGGGAGCTTTTCCCTTCACATATAAAGTACATTACGCATAGTTTCTCCTTCTGCTCTCTCGCTCTCTACCTGCAGTCCCACGCCAGCTCTCCTTCTCGCTTTCTTCAAAGTCGCTCTCGTATTCATCTAGGCCTACACTCTCTCCTTGTGTTTTCGTCACTCTCTCCCTCCCCTCTGTCTGACAGTCGGGACACTTTGATTTGATCTAGTTGAAGATGACAGCAGAATCTGGAGGCTGCGAACGCTGCAATAACTCCAGTTGGGTGGTTCACTGTACTGTAAAACCATTAGACTACTATCTGTGTATTCAACTAGAGCTTTAGTCAATCAGGAAGTCAGAAGGATTTCACATGGCATTTAAACTAATGAAGTCATTATTTTAGGATTATATGCATCTAGTCATCTCACCAGCTGTATAGTATGGCTTGCAATTCCTTTTCCTGTCTGTCGCCATGGTGATTAGCAACTGAGAAAAAATATGAGATGACAGGGTATCTGGCTAATGGCACTAATTAATGATATTAAACTGATACTACGAGACAAGTATTCCCAAGTGTTTAGATTAGACTGTTCTGATAGAAAGGCGTCTGCAGTACAACAATTCTTTTTGAAAACGTTCATGTACTGTAAACCTTGGAATATTCTGGCTATGAATACAGGTCACTTCAGTTCGTCAGTCATCCTCTAGGATAATTAAAAAGGCAGGTAGCTAGCTAGTCTCCGTGTGTCCCACCATGCGTGAGGCAGAGGGGAGGTGGTAGTTGTTATTGTTGTTTACAGTGTGGACAGCATGCATTGCTGAGGTCACTATAATGGGGCCTACTGCTGATCAGAACAAGGAGCTTGGCACCCTCCCTCTTCATACAGCTAAAGGCATCAGCCATTACAAAAGTCACGCTCTCTTTCACACGCTCACACACATACACACGATCGGAGGTGGCACACATGCTGCCGATCTCCCTCGTCCCCCTTCAACTCCTGTGGAGTCACTGACCCGGAACAAAAGACAGAACAATTTGTTCAATTAAGCCAGCTACTTAATTACACATGAAGGGCAGAGACGAGCCGACACACACACTGCGTTCGATTAGAGGTAGCACTTGACAGAGCTTGATCCATGATAAACCACATCCCAGTTTACACATAAAAGAGAGAGGAGAGAGCGAGAGCGAGAGAGAGGAGGGGTGAATTTGAGCAGGAGAATGAGAGAGAGGATTCTAAATGTAGAAATGAGAGCGAGACTAGGAGAGGGACACATCCTGTTAGTGTGGGTCCAGCAGCCCTATGCAGAGGATGAGCAAGGAGCCAGTTATGAGCTATAGGGGGATCTTTATAGAGCCATAGATGAAGGCATCACAGAGGGGGGGGGGGAGACTATTCCCCTCCAGCTGGGCCATACGGGCCAGTCATACTGGGAAATGTGTCTGTTTCACATAAACAGCTTGAGACGCCCAACTCCAGTTGGCTTTAGGGTTAATGCCAGCCTCCAACCCCCACTAACACTGTTCCCCACTGGGATTCTCCTCTCATCCCCCCATCTTTCTGCCTTCATCCCTCTCTCCATCTGCAGCTATTTACCGTAATAAAAGAGGGAGGTATGATGCTACATACGCCACAGGAGGTTGGTGGTACATTAACTGGGGAGGACGGGCTCGCGGTAATGGCTGGAGCGGAATAGGTGGAATGGTATCAAATACACCAAACACATGGATTCCATGTGTTTGATGCCATTCCATTCGCTCTGTTCCAGCCATTATTATGAGCTGTCCTCCCTTCAGCAGCTACACTTAACATACTCTAGCTGCATCAGTGTACTAAAAGGGCCATTGACTGGGACACTGTGGTGAGGTTAGAATCCCTTATAAAGGAGCAAATGATGTTTGGGTGTAGTTGGTGTCTTCCTTTAAGAGTCAGGGGCTCTCGTGCTAAAGACAGTTTACCCCCCAATGAGATCAAGATTATCTGCCTCTTCTGCATTGTACTGAGTGAGACCAATAGTATGAGCAGTAAAAACATGACACTGTTCTATTATGGCCATTAGCCTGAGGAACGTTGTGGCTTGTGCATACAGACAGGCACATGATACAATACAGAACATATGTCAAATACAAACATGCATAATATATCATCACGAACATGATTGACTCATCAAACGCCAATCCTCTAGTTTGAATGCACACTCAACAGACTGTTACCCCCCTTTCACCCCACACTGACACGTGCCTCCGTGCACACAACTGTAGCCAGTTATCTGAGACGCATGGCGTGTGTGCGTATGTCCTCGCATATGAGTGTGTGCGCGAGCGTGCATGTGTGTTTGTTTACTCACAGGCTCATGGACTCAGGATTAATTCTGCTAATAGAGCTCATTTATCTGTTAATCCCTGTCTGTCAGCAAACAGGGTCCAGGTGACCAGGCGAGGCAACCATAATGAGTGCTGCCACAGACACAAACGCTTCTAACGACCCACTAATACCCACAAACAACTTTTTTAACAATCGCTCTTAAAAGAGTATAAAGCCATGAGAAATAACAACTAGGTTTAAGTATTCCCATTTTAACCTGCAGATAGCGATTGGTAGAAGCTGACGAGGCCTGAGGCTCATCATGGTCTTCCACGGGCCCTGCAGCACTGCTATCTGCTTCACTAGAGAGCTGCCATTCCGGCTCCCAATGGAGTCGCCACACAGCACTGGCTCTATGGCTCAGGCCATCAGACATCAGACAGCAGCCATCAGCCAGTCGCTTGGCTGGGCCCCTGATGGGACATTAGAAGCCGGGGGACAAGATAGAGAGATGAAGGAAGGCCATCACTACTGTGGCTGTGACCAGCGCTGTGCTAAGCCCGTTGAGATAGTCTTCTTCTATTTAATGCTGAGGCTAAGCCTTCCTTCCATAGGCCGAGCTGCCCAGAGCTAGTGGTTACCCAGGAGACGGTAGGTCAAGCGTGGGTGAACCTTGCACCTGCTACCTGCCAATTCTACCCAGGGCTGTGCAGCATCTTACTGACAGACACACCTGTGGCCAGCTCCCTGCCTTTACGTTTATTGTCAGGCACAGCTGGGGCAGCTGGGGTCCTTACGGACAGGCACACCTGGTAGAGCTGGAAATATCCCCGCTGGAGGGCTTCTTTGAGAGTACAATGGGAAACAAAAACAACACAAATACACACAAAGAAATTTACACTGAAAGAATTGCTCCTGGAGGTGCTTTTTTTATCAAAGGTTGTGAGGAGAATACCGAGCACAGAGCTCTCATGCACACCAATGGTCCAGTCCTCTAATAATGGCCGGTGCATGTCTTGGTGGCGACATGCCGATCGATCCACAACCATCTTTACTAGGGGCACAAAATTAAAGGGTACCATTGATTTCCGCTTGATAGCTTCCTTTCTCAGGACAAAACTAATACGGCCACTTTGTTACAAGGGCCCGGGGTGATTACTTCAAACAGAGATATTTATATTCATTCTCCCCTCACAGGAACTCCTGAAACACACAGATGCAAACACAGGCAGGCAGGTAGGAACGCGCACACACATATATCCCCGCCCTCTCGACACAACCGCTGGGATCCCAGGGTGTCTAATCCAATCAGCATTTAAATGATGGAGTTACAAAACATTTGGATTTGGAGCGTACGAAATCAGTGGTGGTTCTGATCTTTCTATGAACACAAGGACGTAAACAGAATCTCAGCCATGAAAAATGGATGTCTTTCCATTTAGAGAACAGAACCCTGGGTGAAGATTCAGCTCATCCTTCATAAGGACACACGCTAAAAACATGAGAGGAAGCTGCTACCGCTGTCTCGTGTTACATGGCTAGTTTGTCACGTTGGAGCACGTGAAAAAGGGGTAAATGCAGGAAAGCCGGACACTAAACACATAAATATTGTGAATACTTCATATTTGTTTAGTTTTTCTCCTAGTGTGACAGGTTCTTACTCGCTGTGGTGAAGTCAGCATGGAGGCACTGCTGAACTCAACAACTAGCATTCAGCAACACGCACAGATTCACACATCTGGTGGCCGTTTTGTTCTAAAGTGTGTGTGTGTGTGTGTGTGTTGTGTGTGTTGTGTGCGTTGTGTGTGTGTGTGTGTGTGCGTGCGTGTGTGCGTGCGTGTGCGTGCGTGTGTGCGTGTAGGTGAATCTCAAGATGAGCTGTTGCCCAGGGAGAGACAGACAGATACTGAGAGACTCCAGCACCAGGGTTTTGTCACACTTGACTCTCTTCATGCCATAGCTGTGACGACTTGACTTGCAGGCCTATGGCTCTCCTATCTCTCCCTGCTCTGCTGTGGGATATAGGACAGCCTTACCATCCCGCGTCTTCTGGCCAAGACCGGCTGGGAGCACCAAACCACACCACAGCTGGGCAACGTGAAAGCAGGCAATGTGAAAGACGCCTTCAGTGGGAGATTTTGGGAAGGGTAGGGATGGAGGTGTGAGTTGACATCTGGCATTGCAGTGGACACCTAAGGGGTCTTTCACCAGTGTCTGGTTTAGGATGTAAGGAGAACCCCTCAAGCACTTCCACCAATAGAGTGTAGAGTTTGATGGTGTGGAGATTGAGAACTCTCAAGGTCTTCCACCAGTAGTGGGGGCTTCAGTGGTGTGGAGAATCCTCAAAGGAAAATACCACTCAAAAACTATATTTTGCTATTTGTTTCATTAGTCCACCAAAATGATTTGGATGTCAGCAATCAAGCTTTCAAGAGATAGAACTTTCAAAATACATTACGAGTCATAATATAATACGACAGTGGACTAATGAAACAGATCGTTTTTGAGTGGTATTTTCCTTGAAGCTACACCACTAGTAGGGTGTTGGGTTTGGTGTTGTGGAGAAGCCTTCAGGTCTTGTCAGAGTTCTACAAAGAGTGTCTGGCAGTGTGAAGGGCACCTATCATAAGGCTGTCTGTTGGTATTTGGCTGGGTAGCAAGGCACCAGTAACATGCACTATGGTTACAGAATAATCCCTTGTCAACAACCATGCAATATTGAGGGTGCACAGCAACAACAACCTGGCATTTGAACCTCTAGTTCAACACGCCCCACAACCAGCCCTCCAGTGTTGCCATTGAGGACCCCTCCACCCCTCCATCCAGGGGCTCATCGTGTGGGCAGAAGTTGCCCTGTGATTACTGTTAGGGGAACAGAACAGTGTGCTAGTGTTCTCTGTGTGGAGGTAAATATATGTAGCCTGCCTCTCGGTCTCTGTTTTCACTCAGAGCCTCATTAACCCAGCGCAAGGGGAGGACGATTACAACATTACCCAGACAGCAGGACAGCACAAAGCCCGGAGAACATCACATCCACTGTTACAGAGGTTAGAGGAAAACACGTCTAACTGGCTGAAAGGGAACGGGTTAGAGAAGGGGAAAGTAGGCTGGATGGAGATCATTAGATGGATAGGGTAGCCCATTGGCTTTGTTACAGCTTCAAATGACCTTTAATATCTACGGTAGAAAGAGAAGAACATTGATGTCTTTGACTAGAATACATCTCAAAATAGTATTAAAAGGCTAAAAATATGACAGTGAGTGAAATGTATTTCATTTTGATTGAACCTTTATTTAACTAGGAAAGTCAGTTAAGAACAAATTCTTGTTTAAAAATACCAAAAGGCCTCCTGCGGGGACAGGGATTAAAAATAAAAAGTTAGGACAATGTAAGACAAAACACACATCATGACAAGTGAGACACAACAGCACAAATTAGCTGAAGGAAAGGTGGAGATTCTCTTTATTTTTATTGAGGAGATTTTATCCCAGTTCAGAGTGGGTTTTAAAAGCCAAAGCAGTCGCCTGCAAGACTTTCAGCAGCAGTATGTTTACATCATACCGTTTCATTCAGTAACAATGCTTTTGGCATGGTTTAATCTGGACAAAGACAAAAGGGTTGACCATGCATGCACATACGAATGGACGTGCACACACACGCACACACACACACACACACACACACACACACACACACACACACACACAACACAACACACACACACACACACACACACACACACACACACACACACACACACACACACACACACACACACACACAGTGTGTCTAAATGGATACTGGAGACCGCTTTAATGGTAACCACAGCTCTTCATTAAATCAGCAGTTCCAGTAAAAGAGGGAGGGGGGAGAACAGGAAGAGAATAGTCACATCCCCAGGGGGATCCCTAGGAAAAGAGAGGGATGACATGGACAAAGGAAAACAGAGGTCAGAGGTCAGGTGAGGACAGCAGCAATACACCAGAGAGGGATAAGTCGAGACAAAATAAATTAAATTGTGGGATTTGTGATTTTTTTGAATGTGCTGTGTGAGAGTCTTTCTTCTTAACCCCCACAACCTTCTACATCTCACTGTGTGTTCTTCCTACTGTCCTGACAGTCAAGGATCACTGAGGCCAAAAGGGGAAGAGGCATTATCAACCCAGCGGACCTTCAACTCATTTTGCATGTAAATCTTTGTTCTGGTATATCAGAGGGGTGACGTCTTGGAAGCACCCCTACAGGTAAACACATCCTTTAATTCAGCAACATTGACGAAGATGGGGCTTGTCTGCTGTAAACAGATACTCAGAGAGACGGCTTCCCAGTTCCACACCCTCCAGAACTCTATGAGTGTGTCTGTATGGGGGTGTACATAGGGGTGGGGGTGTACCTTCCACCTGTCAGTGGCTGATAAATGATCACAGGGTAAATATCTCCATTAAATCAGCCTTTATCAGGGGCGGAGGCTGCTTCAGCACCACCATTAGCATTGCAATTTACGGGACAGCTCCCAGGACCAACGAATCAATTCCCCAGTGAACCTGGCCAATTCAGAGCAGATTGGTTGAAATTGGGCAGAGCAAGGTTTAATAATGTGTCTGATGATTGCGCCACCGTAAAGCTAGATCGTGTTGGTGTCGGCCTAAAAGCCTGCTGTTCTTTTCAAAAGAGAGGTCTGTCCCATTGTGAGAAGCTGCCCTCTCTGATTGGCTGTGTCATTTGAGAGAATAAACGAAGTAAAAACTCGTCTTCTCGCCATACTGTGAGAGTCAGCATTGGCAGGAACAAAATATCAACCTTATTAAAAATACAATACATCGCTACAGGCCACTAGGAAACCAAAGATAAAGTATTTTTTCTTTGGCAAGCCTCAGCAGTTCTTTCTTTGCTGTTCCTAAAAGAAAAATAAGCAGAAGCGATGCTTTCGTGACAAGGTTTTGTTTCTACCTAGTCTGCTGTGTTAAAGAAAGACAATGACTGCAGAAAGCAGACAGGACCTACACACCAGCCCTAGTACTGACACCCTCAGAAAACAGACAGGACCTACACACCAACCCTAGTACTGACACCCTCAGAAAACAGACAGGACCTACACACCAGCCCTAGTACTGACACCCTCAGAAAACAGACAGGACCTACACACCAGCCCACACCTCAGAAAACAGACAGGACCTACACACCAACCCTAGTACTGACACCCTCAGAAAACAGACAGGACCTACACACCAGCCCTAGTACGACACCCTCAGAAAACAGACAGGACCTACACACCAGCCCTAGTACTGACACCCTCAGAAAACAGACAGGACCTACACACCAGCCCTAGTACTGACACCCTCAGAAAACAGACAGGACCTACACACCAGCCCTAGTACTACACCCTCAGAAACAAGACAGGACCTACACACCAGCCCTAGTACTGACACCCTCATAAAACAGACAGGACCTACACACCAGCTCTAGTACTGACACCCTCAAAAAACAGGCAGGACCTACACACCAGCCTAGTACTGACACCCTCAGAAAACAGACAGGACCTACACACCAGCTCTAGTACTGACACCCTCAGAAAACAGACAGGACCTACACACCAGCTCTAGTACTGACACCCTCAGAAAACAGACAGGACTTACACACCAGCTCTAGTACTGACACCCTCAGAAAACAGACAGACCTACACACCAGCTCTAGTACTGACACCCTCAGAAAAAGACAGGACCTACACACCAGCTCTAGTACTGACATCCTCAGAAAACAGACAGGACCTACACACCAGCCCTAGTACTGACACCCTCAGAAAACAGACAGGACCTACACACCAGCCTAGTACTGACACCCTCAGAAAACAGACAGGACCTACACACCAGCCCTAGTACTAACACCCTCAGAAAACAGACAGGACCTACACACCAGCCCTAGTACTGACACCTCATAAACAGCAGGACCTACACACCAGCTCTAGTACTGACACCTCAGAAAACAGGCAGACCTACACACCAGCCTAGTACTGACACCCTCAGAAAACAGACAGGACCTACACACCAGCTCTAGTACTGACACCCTCAGAAAACAGACAGGACCTACACACCAAGCTCTAGTACTGACACCCTCAGAAAACAGACAGGACTTACACAACCAGCTCTAGTACTGACACCCTCAGAAAACAGACAGGACCTACACACCAGCTCTAGTACTGACACCCTCAGAAAACAGACAGGACCTACACACCAGCTCTAGTACTGACATCCTCAGAAAACAGACAGGACCTACACACCAGCTCTAGTACTGACACCCTCAAAAACAGACAGGACTACACACCAGCTCTAGTACTGACACCCTCAGAAAACAGACAGGACCTACACACCAGCTCTAGTACTGACCACCCTCAGAAACAGACAGGACCTACACACCACTAGTACTGACACCCTCAGAAAACAGACAGGACCTACACACCACTAGTACTGACACCCTCAGAAAACAAACAGGACCTACACACCAGCTCTATACTGACACCCTCAGAAAACAGACAGGACCTACACACCAGCTCTAGTACTGACACCCTCAGAAAACAGACAGGACCTACACACCAGCTCTAGTACTGACACCCTCAGAAAACAGACAGGACCTACACACCACTAGTACTGACACCCTCAGAAAACAGACAGGACCTACACACCAGCTCTAGTACTGACACCCTCAGAAAACAGACAGGACCTACACACCACTAGTACTGACACCCTAGAAAACAGACAGGACCTACACACCAGCTCTAGTACTGACACCCTCAGAAAACAGACAGGACCACACACCAGCTCTAGTACTGACACCCTCAGAAAACAGACAGGACCTACACACCACTAGTACTGACACCCTCAGAAAACAGACAGGACCTACACACCAGCTCTAGTACTGACACCCTCAGAAAACAGACAGGACCTACACACCACTAGTACTGACACCCTCAGAAAACAGACAGACCTACACACCAGCTCTAGTACTGACACCCTCAGAAAACAGACAGGACCTACAACACCAGCTCTAGTACTGACACCCTCAGAAAACAGACAGGACCTACACACCACTAGTACTGACACCCTCAGAAAACAGACAGGACCTACACACCACTAGTACTGACACCCTCCAGAAAACAGCAGGACCTACACACCACTAGTACTGACACCCTCAGAAAACAGACAGGACCTACACACCATCTAGTACTGACACCCTCAGAAAACAGACAGGACCTACACACCAGCTCTAGTATGACACCCTCAGAAAACAGACAGGCCTACACACCAGCTCTAGTACTGACACCCTCAGAAAACAGACAGGACCTACACACCAGCTCTAGTACTGACACCCTCAGAAAACAGACAGGACCTACACACCACTAGTACTGACACCCTCAGAAAACAGACAGGACCTACACACCACTAGTTACGACACCCTCAGAAAAACAGACAGGACCTACACACCAGCTCTAGTACTGACACCCGCAGAAAACAGACAGGACCTACACACCAGCTCTAGTTACTGACACCCTCAGAAAACAGACAGGACCTACACACCACTAGTACTGACACCCTCAGAAAACAGACAGGACCTACACACCACTAGTACTGACACCCTTCAGAAAACAGACAGGACCTACACACCACTATACTGACACCTCAGAAAACAGACAGGACCTACACACCACTAGTACGACACCCTCAGAAAACAGACAGGACCTACACACCACTAGTACTGACACCCTCAGAAAACAGACAGGACCTACACACCACTAGTACTGACACCCTCAGAAAAAAGACAGGACCTACACACCACTAGTACTGACACCCTCAGAAAACAGACAGGACCTACACACCCACTAGTACTGACACCCTCAGAAAACAGACAGGACCTACACACCACTAGTACTGACACCCTCAGAAAACAGACAGGACCTACACACCAGCTCTAGTACTGACACCCTCAGAAAACAGACAGGACCTACACACCAGCTCTAGTACTGACACCCTCAGAAAACAGACAGGACCTACACACCAGCTCTAGTACTGACACCCTCAGAAAACAGACAGGACCTACACACCACTAGTACTGACACCCTCAGAAAACAGACAGACCTACACCACCAGCCATAGTACTGACACCCTCAGAAAAACAGACAGGACCTACACACCAGTCTAGTACTGACACCCTCAGAAAACAGACAGGACCTACCACACCACTAGTACTGACACCCTCAGAAAACAGACAGACCTACACACCAGCTCTGATACTGACACCCTCAGAAAACAGACAGGACCTACACACCACTAGTACTGACACCCTCAGAAAACAGACAGGACCTACACACCACTCTAGTACTGACACCTCGGAAAACAGACAGGACCTACACACCAGCTCAGTACTGACACCCTCAGAAAACAGACAGGACCTACCACCACCCACTAGTACTGACACCCTCAGAAAAACAGACAGGACCTACACACCACTAGTACGACACCCTCAGAAAACAGACAGACCTACACACCTACTAGTACTGACACCCTCAGAAAACAGACAGGACCTACACAGCCATCTAAGTACTGACACCCTCAGAAAACAGACAGACCTAACACCACTAGTACTGAGACCAACCTCAGGAAAAAACGAGACAGGAACCTTACACACCACTACGTACTGACACCCTCCAGAAAAACAGACAGGAACCATACACACCACTAT
>NC_036842.1:16019468-16051745 GCF_002910315.2 Salvelinus sp. IW2-2015
CTAGTACTGACACCCTCAGAAAACAGACAGGACCTACACACCAGCTCTAGTACTGACACCCTCAGAAAACAGATAGGACCTACACACCAGCTCTAGTACTGACACCCTCAGAAAACAGACAGGACCTACACACCACTATTACTGACACCCTCAGAAAACAGACAGGACCTACACACCAGCTGGGGGGCTATGAGGATGGCTGATAAGAGATACATGTTTTTTTCTCCCCAAAAGCAGGTTCTCTCTACGGACCTGAATTTCAATTCAAATGGTATTACTCTGCAGTGAGTGACATTTGGAGAGATTAGACGTTAATTCACTTCTAGTAGACCAGGCAGAGATAATATGGGGAAGGCCAGCCAGTAACCAACTGTGCTGTTCCACTGGGCTCACCACACTATAGGATGGAAGAGATGTGTTCCTCCAATACTGTAGGATAGATAGAAATGCTCCATATCTATAGGGCAGGCAAATTCAAATCTGGACCTCGCCAAGCCAGTTCTACTGCTGATTTACATTGTTCTCCTCTAATGAAGGGCTGATTTAGACCTGGGACACCAGGTGGGTGCAATTAATTATAGGAGAGGGTCTTGGATTTGGGGGATGGTATAGGACCCGACTGTGGTTAAGAGTCTCCTTGACGGAGGGAAGGATGAGCAGAGGAGAGGAGAGGCAAGGAGAGGGGCTATGTAAAGAGTGGTTCCCCTGGGGAGGATGTGTCAGAATATGAGAGAAATAAAACATCCTCCTTACGCCAGTACTCTCTATTCCGAGCACTGTGCTTCTGCTTCAATTGAAAACCTAAACTAGTGTTGAACAAATCCCAGAAACACACATCACACCATGTCTCTACACTGAATCCTCCAATCCAGCACTTTAACATCCAAGGGCAGGCACGCAGCTTTTAAAAAGCCCTCCTTGAGCACATATGTCAGATAGACGAGAGATTCTACCCGCTGTGTGTGTGTGAGCTGTGCTTATTGGATTATATATCTCTCAGAGGCACACAGGAAAGAGAGTGCTATTAAGGTCAGAAGCCCAGGGAGTGAGTGAGAGAGGGAGGGGAGGGGAGGGGAGAGGAGAGGAGAGGAGAGGAGAGGAGAGAGAGCGAGAGGCAGAGGAGAGGAGAGGAGAGGAGAGGAGAGGAGAGAGAGGAGAGAGGGCAGAGGAGAGGAGAGGAGAGGAGAGGAGAGGAGAGGAGATGAGAGAAGTAGAGAGCGGTAAGGGAGTGAGATAGGGCAGAGTGTGAAAGCAGTGTAAGAAAGGCCATGGCACCCTGGGCAATTAGCTGTCTCCTTCCCACTCATTTGTGCTTAAAGGCCTGTCAGTGTGTTAGAGTCAGGCTTTGTCTGTCTAAGGCCCATGGTACTGGACTCTACCTCTCAGAGCCTGGCCTGAACAGGCTGAGCTGCTTCTAGACATCATATGTATGCTATGATAGGGACACACACCTCAAAAACAACCACGTTATTTTGGTATACTGATGAATGCTGGCAAGGTAAAACTTGTGTTGAAGGCCTTGTATCCAGTTTGCCTGAAATTATGGTAGCAGCTGGGGTTTCTACCAGTGACAGTGTGCAGAAGCGCAGGTGCGCAGAGCAGGTGAGCGGGAGTGGAGAGCGCCGCATACATCCTGCCAGGTGCTCACATCCTCCATCCAGGCTGGGTTAGGGGGCCCTTGACCCTTCCATTACTGACCTTCAGAGGCCTGGCTGGGGCTGCTGCCCTGGGCGTCTCCCCTAGAGAAGCTGGCAGATTAGCTGGAATCAAACTCCCAGATCTGGCGTCCATCCACAAGCCGACTGACTGCATAATGAGTTGGTCTGAATGACAGCCAGCCAGTCAGTCAGCCAGGGCTGATGATAGAGGCAGACTCCTTGCTGCCTGATGCTGCTGCATGCAAGGCTGTCTGTAGACACAGCAGACCTAAACTAGCTACACTAGCCAAGGAGATCAATCTCAATCACAGACTGTTGACAAACCTTACTATATGCTTCAAGAGTAGAAAACCTCATCTACATACAGTATATCTCACGCCCGGGTTTATTAAAAAGAGAAACATCTTTCAAGGTTGAGGGTTGTTGAGCATGACTCAAAATCCCCATCATGAATAAAATCCCGCTTGGGTCTAATTTTGCCGGCGATGCAGATACAGCAAGAAGAAGAGGGTGTGTGCGAGGAACACATTTAAAACAAGACATTGAGACTTTGTACAACCTGAGAGCCCTCTTCGTTGCCCCAGGCAGCTGAAATCTCATTACTTCTCTCTGCCTTGCCTCAGCATAAGCCAAGACAAAATATCAGTGTGTTTAACATCAAAGACTAATGCAGGGGAATAGGGGGTATGGAGGCTGGGCAAGTTTTGGGCCGCTGTTCTGGCGTTATGAAAACAGTAGGCTGAGCAGACCAGGACTTTGGTATGAGCCAGTGTGTATTAAACTGGCCTGTGAGTCCAAGCCCTGGGTTTACTAGGCTCTCCATTCTGACGGCCCGGGTTAGGGGCGAGGGGTATAGGGTAGGTTTGGGCCCTTGAGGCTTTGTATGGCTACACATGGCGTTGAGAGGAATGGCATAGATGTCCAAATATGTGCTACACTCTGCATTTCCGGAGCAGGTTATATAAAAATCTGTCGGATGAAGGTTGTTGTGTTGTAATCCATTGCTAATGTGTTCTTTCATTACACTAACTGAGTGAGCTCTGGTTGAAGAGCGTTTCTTCATTCCTTGTGTCTCTCTGCATGCCTGCCTCATCTATTTCAGTCATCCTCCCTCTGCAAGCCTGCCTCATCTATTTCAGTCATCCTCCCTCTGCAAGCCTGCCTCATCTATTTCAGCTCATCACTCCCTCTGCAAGCCTGCCTCATCTATTTCAGTCATCCTCCCTCTGCATGCCTGCCTCATCTATTTCAGTCATCCTCCCTCTGCAAGCCTGCGGGTGCTAATTGGCAAAGTGCTCCACTCCATGTCTGTGTCTTTCTCACTCCAGTCTTCCCACCATTACTGCCTGAGTCATCCAGGGACAAAGACTCCCTGATGCTACTGATGCAGGTGGCTGTGCATACAGCCCATTATACAGACCATAGAGGCTGAGCTATAGTGTCACATGGTTGAAGAGACGAAGCAGGTACGGGGAGTCAAACATTTAATAAATAACGGACATGGAACGAGACAGGAACAGCGTCAGCATACAAGAAAACAAAGACAAAAAACAATCAATGCAGAAGTGAGTTAGGGAACTGACAAATATAGGGGAGGCAATAACAGGTGATGCGCGTGACGGGGGAAGGCAGGTGTGCGTAATGGATGATAGGAGTGCATGATGCAGGGCAGCCTGGCGCCCTCAAGCGCCGGGGGGCAGACGTGACATATAGTTAGGGTGTGATAGAACATATGCAACACTTAAATATACTCTGGACGTTGGTAGGACAATACAAACGCAATGTGGGTGGTGTGGTGTAATGTTAATGTTGAGCAGTGACGTATGAGGCAGTGATGTCATGGGTCAGAGATGAATACGGTACTACATTTACATTCGGAAAGGAACTTTTTCAACCGTCTTCCATTTGGGATAGACTCTGCCCCAGAAAACTTGCAGAACCGGAAGGTGACGGAGGTGACGGAGGGTCTCGATGGAGACTAGCACATGGATGGATGTGCTAGTCTGGGGGAGAGGTCAAGCTGAGCATGATGCGAGAGTACACAGCTCTGAAGAAAGACCAAGAAGCAGGTATCATGCTGAACATGGAGAAGTGCGAGTTCGGGAAAAGAGAGGTCAAGTTCCTCAGTTATATCATCTCTGTAGATGGGATGAAACCAGACCCCGACAAAACAGAAGATACACTAGAGGTGGGACCAAGTCACTATTATTCATGGTCACAAGCAAGTCTGAAGTCACAAGTTCCGAGTCTCAAGTCGAGTCCCAAGTAGAACAGGTCAAGACTCAAGTCAAGTCCAAGTCGTGCATCCTAAGAGCAGATTGAGTTGAGTCACAAGTTTTCAAGTCAAGTCTCAAGTCAAGTAAAAACAAAATCTATACATGCAACAACTTGTTCAACTACAAATCTTTGTCTATTTATTGAGGCTACCAGATAGCCCTTTTCATTATGTTGTCTACAACATATCTTTATCAGCCTACTTAATTGTCAAATAGGGACCTTGTAACAGTCATAAGAGCATGACATCAGCAGAAGGCAAGGCAGGTTGACGTGCTCAGAGTGTACATTTATTTACAGGTCTTGGTGATCCAATGGGGAAAGTGCCATGTCATACTAAATATACAGGTAGATTTACCAAATATACATGGGCAATAGTCCAAAAGAAATAGCCTCTGTATCAGGCACACTGGTAGAGGGCAAGACTGTACAGCCTCCCCTTGAGAAACCAAATCAAATCTGTCTAACAGGATCTCAAACAGGTAGGCCTACATAATATAAGCACTTGGCCCCCAGGACCATAGAATTACCAAATTGGAAATTACAACCAATAAACTGGTTCTACAATGTAAAAGGCAATTGCCACATCTATTGTTACATTGGTACATTCATCTTAATCAGACTTAATGATTATTCATGATATTTCAACCACATGCATTATGGAACAATCATTTTCTCTTATTCAATGTTCTGACTCCAAAGCGTGGAGCGCAGGCCATGTAGCCTATTTCTATGCGTACCGAGGCATGCGTGCACCTATTACGCGCAACAAAAATTACAGAGACATAGGACTTATGCAGCGTTCAAAACAATTGGGAACTCGGGAAAAAAATCAGAGGTCAAATCATGACGTCAGTGATCTTCAGGTGTGAAAGTCGGGGCTCTAGAAAGAAGCCACAAGTTCCCGAGTTGGAATTCCGAGTTGGACCACTGTTCAAATACATTTTTCCCAGTCAGAGCAAGTCTTTTTCCAAGTTCCCAGTTGTCACGAACGCACTGAAGTCAGAAGTCAGAGCAGGGTAAGAAATGGTTGGCTATAAAATGAAAATGCATCATAGGCCTATCAAACATGAAACAGAAATGTCTACGTGTTGCAATAAATGGTATGTGGATGGAATGATGAAACGCTAGCAATTATTGTATTATTAAATGTAATATAGATTTACCACATAGGGCGACGGCGCATTTAAATGTTTGAAAGCAACAGCAAACATTTCAACAACAGAAAAAAAGCCCTCTCCACTCCTATGGTGAGTCTTCGCCACAGTAATAATTCATTTTAACATCAAATTCCAAATGCAAGCTTTATAAGTAAATGATCAATTTCAAGCAATTGTTAAATACCAAAAGACCAGTAGGCATACGCTAGTAATTGTTGCCCCATTGCTGGTGAGCTTGCAAAGTTAACAGTTAATATTCTTGATCACCAAACAATTTTCAGAGCTGCATATTTATTTATTATGGCATTGCTCTCTACCTACAATTTGATGTTTGCGCTGCACCCGATCCTATAGCTGTACAGCAAATCAGCAATTTGTTCGCTAGCTCACCCGACCTGTGTTGATTGACAGTTTGCTGGTCCAATCAGTGCCAAGTGTGTGCTTCACTAGCCAATCCCTTGCAGCTTTCTTTTTGGCAAGGGCGATGCGGCGGCTACTGTCTCTGGCTGCGTGTAGTGTAATCAATGTAGACTCTGTGCCACAAAATGAGTGACAAAATATTACAATACCTGGCCAGATCATTTCAAGTCATCAGTCTTAAATCAAAGTTGAGTCCCGAGTCTTGAGGCTCCAAGCCCAAGTCAAGTATCAAGTTATTTTAATTGTCTATCAAGTTGAGTCTCAAGTTCTTCAATTTGTGACTTGAGTCAAACTCGAGTCCAAGTCATGTGACTCGAGTCCACAACTCTGCAAAGCACTAAGAGACTTGCTGTCTCTTAAAAAAAACAGTGATACTGGGGATGTGAGTAGCTGAAAGCTTTCCACAGTTTGAAACAAGAGCACTCCTCTGCAGACTGATGTGTGGTCACCAGTGGTGCACGAGTCCAGATCATTGACAGTGACATAACAACGCTTCAGACAAGCGGAAAAAGAGGCGTTAGCCCTGACTTGGGCCTTCAGTGACTTCATCATAGGACGACACTTCGAGTTTGAAACTGACAATAAGCCACTTGTAAACTCACTGGGAGGATACACTTCCACCGAGAATCCAGAGATTCAGAATTTGGCTCATGAGCTATTCTTACTTTATCACTCATGTCCCAGGAAAGAGCCTAACCACAGCCAATACGCTCTCATGCGCACCTGTGCTGAGCAGCGGGAGCTGATGGGGAACTGATGGAAGATACAAACATCTACGTCAACACATTAATTGAGAACTTACCGGCAAGTGATCACTATCTGAGGGAGCTCAGGGAGCAGCTCGGCGCCGAGAGCGTCTGCTCAGAAGTGATGAGACACTGCATAGAGGGATGGCCGGACCCCTGCAGACTGGACAGGACACTAAAGCACTACTGGACTGAGACAGCTCTGTTGACTGTGCATGAGGGTCCTCTGTAAAGGTGCACTAGGTTAGTAATACCATCTGCAATGAGAAATGGTGTGGGACATCCACAACGAGAAAATACATGAGGGACACCAGGGAGTAGTCAAATGCAGGGAACGTGCTAGACAATCAGTATTGTGGCCAGGGCTTAGCAGTCAGTGAAGCGAGTTAGTATTGAACTGCAGGGTGTGTGTCAAGGAGAGAACAAATGTGAGAGAGCCAATCATGCCAACCACACTACCAGATTGACCTTGGCAGAAACTTGGTGCAGACCTATTCATATTGAGCGCCACTTACTACTTTTAGAGAGCTCATCCCGTCAAGGTCCGCATGTCATTGTACATTTGAAATCATTGTTTGCCCTCCATGGCATAGCTGAGATATTAGTCACAGATAACGGCCGCAGTTTTCAGGGAGAGAAATGCTAGACTTTCAAAGGACTATGGCTTTGATCATGTGATGAGAAGCCTTTGGTTTCCCCAGAGCAATGGGAAAGCAGAATGAGCCCTCAGACGCTCAGAAACCTACTGAAGATAGCTGCTGACCCATATCTGGCATTGCTCGCCTACAGATCTACACCTCTTAGTAATGGATACAGTCCAGCAGAACTTCTTACGGGGCGTCGCCTACGCACTGCCTTACTTACCTGTCCAGCCACGTTGGAACCAGTACTTCCAGATGTCAGAAAAGTTCAATTCAGGGAAAGAGAGAAGAGGTGGATGGACTCAAAATGCTACCTTTCCAGACTGTCACCAGGAGACAATGTGTGGACCACTGACGCAAAACCACAGAGACATCTGCACATCACAATCCCTGCTATTACCTTGTCAGAGGGCCACAAGGCACACTCAGGAGAAACCAACATAATTTGGTGCCTATCCCTGCTACAAAGAACAACTGTGAAGACAGCCATCTACCTGAGGAGGACATACCTACCCTTCCCAGGCAGACTCAGATGTCTACCTCTGTGAACTGCCAGGTCACATTCATTGCTGTGAGAACAAGATCATGCAAAGAAGTGATAAAAGCAAAAGGACTGAGTCTTTGACTGAGAAAGTTGTGTATAAAAGTAAAAAATGCTGAGAACAGTTCAACAGAAAGAGTTTGTCGAAGAAAATTAATTGTGTAATGTTCACCTGATACAGTGCTTTCAGAAAGTATTAATACCCCTTGACTTTTTCCACATTTTGTTGTGTCATCTACACACAATACCCCATTTTGACAAAGTTAAAATATGTTGTTGTCTTTTGTTTGTTAATTTATTGAAATGAAATACAGATATAAGTATTCACACCCCTGAGTCAATACATGTTAGAATCACATTTGGCAGCAATTACAGCTGTGAGTCTTTCTGGGTACGTCTCTAAAAGCTTTGCACACCTGGATTGTACAATATTTGCCCATTATTATTTTCAAAATTCATCAAGCTCTGTCAAATTGGTTGTTGATAATTGCTAGACAACCATTTTCAATTCTTGCCATAGATGTTCAAGCAGATTTAAGTCAAAACTCGGCCACTAAGGAACATTCATTGACTTCTTGGTAGGCAACTCCAGTGTGGTTTTTTAATGTGTGTTTTAGGTTATTGTCCTGCTGAAAACTTAATTAATCTCCCAATGTCTGGTGAAAAGCAGACTGAACCAGGTTATCATCTAGGATTTTGCCTGTGCTTAGCTCCATTCCATGTATTTTTTATCCTGAAAAACTCCCCAGTCCTTAACGATTATAATAATACCCATAACATTACGCAGCCACCACTATGCTTGAAAATATAGAGAGTGGTACTCAGTAATGTGTTGTATTGGATTTACCCCAAACATAACACTTTTTATTCAGAAACAAAAAATTGCTTTGCCACATTTAGTGCCTTGTTGCAAAGGCATTTGTGAGGCACTAGAAAACCTCCCTGGTCTTTGTGGTTGAATCTGTGTTTGAAATGAACTGCTCGACTGAGGGACCTTACAGATAATTGTATGTGTGGGGTACAGAGATGAAGTAGTCATTCAAAACACTATTACACAATTATTGCACACAGAGTCCATGAAACATATTATGTGACTTGTTAAGACATGTTTTACTGCTGAAGATATTTTCAGCTTATCATTTAAAAAAAACAAAAACAAACATTGAAAATCAATTTCACTTTGACATTAAGGAGTATTGTGTGGAGGCCGGTGACAAAACAATCTCAATTTAATCCATGTTAAATTCAGGCTGTAACACAACAAAATGTGGAAAAAGTCAAGAGGTGTGAATACTTACCGAAGGCGCTGTATACTGAGTTTTAGTGAAAAGCCAGACTAGGAAGAGGTTCATTTTACAAGGGCAGAATAATCCCCTTATGACCTGCTGATATAAAGGTCGTTTTTTGTTCTCCAGAAAGGGAGATCCATTATTATTATGTCACATACACCAGATAGATGCAGTGCAATGTATTGTTTTACAGGGTCAGCCACAGGGTCAGCCACAGTTTTTTACAGGGCGACCCTGGAGTAATTAGGGTTAAGTGCCTTGCTCAAAGGCACATCGACAGGTTTTTCACCTTGTCGGCTCAGGGTATTCAAACCATTCAAACCATTTCTCTTACTGGCCCAACATTCTGACCACTAGGCTACCTGCCGCCCTAGATCTGGTGTAATGTTAATGTTGAGCAGTGTTGAGCAGTAATGTCACGGCTCAGAGTTGAGTACGGGAGCGAGAAGGCGGAACCCTTGGCATGTATTAGCCGGCACGTGTGTTCTGTAAAATACTTTTATTACTTTACATTAAACAATAATGTACAGAAATAGTCTGTCTTCATAAAGTGACCTACACATAGCTCTTGTTTGTAAGTCACTCGCTATGTGTTTGCAAGTGTAGGTGTTTATGTGTGTGTGTGTGTGTGTGTGTCTTAGTTAATGTGGTGTGTGTGTGTTGTGTGGTGTGGTGTGTGTGGTTGTGTGTGTGGTGTGTGTGTGTGTGTGTGTGTGTGTGTGGTGTGTGTTGGTGTGTGTGTGTTGGTGTGCCGTGCGCGTGTGTGGTCTGCTCGGCATGTAGCGAGTAGCGACCTGTGCAGTCCAGACACCCTTGGAAGCAGCCGTGTGAGATCCAGTCTTTCAATGATTTTCCCTTTCTGGGAAATCAACCCACGGCACGGCAGGCTAAAAAAAGGAGAGCTGTTTAGAAGCTGTTAAAGCATCCCACAGAGGTCCCGTAGTTTCTCCACTACAGAACAGAAACTGAGAAACCCCTTTTGAAATGAGTAAAACTAGAGCAGTATTGGAAGAGCTAAGCAGAAACACAGGAGTCAGGCTGCCAGCTGGTACTAGCGGAGCTGAGAGTGCAGCAAGGCGAAGGCTTCGCTTGGGGGATTCTCCAGGGCTGTGTTCCTTTATAAATGTTGCCCACCAGCGCTTAGGGCCGTAATACACCATGTCTTTGTCTGAATGCATTTCTGTGTTTGTTTGGGGACTTTTCAAGGCATTCTATATGTGTTTCTGTGCTTTAGGCTTGTTCTGAGGTTGGTCTTTCTTTTTATGACAGAAACAATACTATGGGTCTCTGTGTGTTTGTGTTGACGACCGTCTCCTATGGAACATGCAGCTTTTCTTCAATGAAGACAATAAAAAAATGTCACTAACTACATGCATCTGCTCTGACAATGAAGCAAATGTTGCGGCCACACAAAGACTAGCTGTTCTGCTCAGGCTGGAAACATGAAGTACCATGAGGCCTGAGAGTGCCAGCCAGCAGCCAGCAGCACACAAAGTGACCACTGTGTGGATAATATTCAGAAAACACTCTCTCTGTTAAGTCTGTGTAGGTGTGGGGAGCTGGAGAGTATAGACTTGTTTTGCTTCCATTCCGGGTAGTTGGTTGTGCATAGTTTGGCTTCACTAGGTGCATAGCTTAAAATCTCCACCGTCTGCAACTTTGTAATAATGTTTCTTTTGCTGGGAGGAAAACTGAAACCAAAAACAACTTGAACAATGAGCAATATTCTTCTCCCATAAACCATTACTAAAAACACACACATGCACGTAGACACGCACACTCTGTTATCAGATGGGAGAGGTGAGAGGTTATTGATTGCTGTGAGTGAGAGTGACAGTCCCAGTGTACCTATAAAATCTCTCAACTAGAGGTCGACCGATTATGATTTTTCAACGCCGATACCGATACCGATTATTGGAGGACCCAAAAAAAAGCCGATACCGATTAATCGGCCAATTTTTTTAAAATATATATACTTGTAATAATGACAAATACAACAATACTGAATGAACACTTTTATTTTAACTTAAATACATAAATAAAATCAATTTAGTCTCAAATAAATAATGAAACATGTTCAATTTGGTTCATATAATGCAAAAACACAGTGTTGGAGAAGAAAGTAAAAGTGCAATATGTGCCATGTAAAAAAGCTAACATTTAAGTTCCTTGCTCAGAACATATGAAAGCTGGTGGTTCCTTTAAACATGAGTCTTCAATATTCCCAGTTAAGAAGTTTTAGGTTGTAATTATTATAGGAATTATAGGACTACTTCTCTCTATACCATTTGTATTTCATATACCTTTGACTATTGGATATTCTTATAGGCACTATAGTATTGCCAGCCTAATCTCTAGGCTTGAAGTCATAAACAGCGCTGTGCTTCAAGCATTGCGAAGAGCTGCTGGCAAACGCAGGAAAGTACTGTTTGAATGAATGCTTATGAGCTTGCTGCTGCCTACCATCGTTCAGTCAGACTGCTCTATCAAATACAGTTGAAGTCGGAAGTTTACATACACCTTAGCCAAATACATTTAAACTCAGTTTTTCACAATTCCTGGTATTTAATCCTAGTAAAAATTCCCTGTCTTAAGTCAGAATAATAGTAGAAAGAAACATTTCTTTCAGCTTTTATTTCTTTCATCACATTCCCAGTGGGTCAGAAGTTCACATACACTCAATTAGTATTTGGTAGCATTGCCTTTAAATTGTTTAACTTGGGTCAAACATTTCGGGTAGTCTTCCAGAAGCTTCCCACAATAAGTTGGGTGAATTTTGGCCCATTCCTCCTGACAGAGCTGGTGTAACTGAGTCAGGTTGGTATGCCTCCTTGCTCGCACACGCTTTTTCAGTTCTGCCCACACATTTTCTATAGGACTGAGGTCAGGGCTTTGTGATGGCCACTCCAATACCTTGACTTTGTTGTCCTTAAGCCATTTTGCCACAACTTTGGAAGTATGCTTGGGATCATTGTCCATTTGGAAGAACCATTTGCGACCAAGCTTTAACTTCCTGACTGATGTCTTGAGATGTTGCTTCAATATATCCACATCATTTTCCTTACCTCGTGATGCCATCTATTTTGTGAAGTGCACCAGTCCCTCCTGCAGCAAAGCACCCCCACAACATGATGCTGCCACCCCCGTGCTTCACGGTTGGGATGGTGTTCTTCGGCTTGCAAGCATCCCCCTTTTTCCACCAAACATAACGATGGTCGTTATGGCCAAACAGTTATATTGTTGTTTCACATTTCTCCAAAAAGTACGATCTTTCTCCCCATGTGCAGTTGAAAACCGTAGTCTGGCCATTTTATGGCGGTTTGGGAGCAGTGGCTTCTTCCTTGCTGAGCGGCCTTTCAGGTTATGTCGATATAGGACTCGTTTTACTGTGGAAATAGATACTTTTGTACCTGTTTCCTCCAGCATCTTCACAAGGTCCTTTGCTATTGTTCTGGGATTGATTTGCACTTTTCACCCACCAAAGTACGTTTATCTGTAGGAGACAGAACGCGTCTCCTCCCTGAGCGATGTGACGGCTGCGTGGTCCCATGGTGTTTATACTTGCGTACTATTGTTTGTACAGATGAACGTGGTAACTTCAGGTGTTTGGAAATTSCTCCCAAGGATGAACCAGACTTGTGGAGGCCTACAATTATTTTTCTCAGGTCTTGGCTGATTTATTTTTGATTTTCCCATGATGTCAAGCAAAGAGGCACTGAGTTTGAAGGTAGGCCTTGAAATACATCCACAGGTACACCTCCAATTGAATCAAATGATGTCAATTAGTCTATCAGAAGCTTCTAAAGCCATGACATAATTTTCGGAAATTTTCCAAGCTGTTTTAAGGTACAGTCAACTTAGTGTATGTAAACTTCTGACCCACTGGAATTGTGATACAGTGAATTATAAGTGAAATAATATGTCTGTAAAGAATTGTTGGAAATATTACTTGTGTCATGCACAAAGTAGATGTCCTAACCGACTTGCCAAAACTATAGTTTGTTAAAATTTGTGGAGTGGTTGAAAAACGAGTTTTAATGACTCCAACCTAAGTGTATGTAAACTTCCGACTTCAACTGTATCAAATCATAGACTTAATTATAATATAATAAACACACAGAAATACGAGCCTTTGGTCAATAATATGGTCAAATCCGGAAACTATCATTTCGAAAACAAAACGTTTATTCTTTCAGTGAAATACGGAACCGCTCCGTATTTGTGGCTACGCTAAGTCTAAATATTGCTGTTACATTGCACAACCTTCAATGTTATGTCATAATTATTTAAAATTCTGGCAAATTAATTACGGTCTTTGTTAGGAATAAATGGTCTTCATAAAGTTCGCAACAAGCCAGGCGGCCCAAACTGCTGCATATACCCTGACTCTATTTGCACTGAATGCAAGAAAAGCGACACAATTTCCCTAGATAATATTGCCTGCTAACATAAATTAATTTTAACTAAATATGCAGGTTTTAAAAAAATACTTGTGTATTCATTTAACAAAGGCATTGATATTTATGGTTAGGTTCATTGGTGCAACGATTGTGCTTTTTTCGCGAATGTGCTTTTGTTAAATCATCACCTGTTTGGCGAAGTAGGCTGTGATTCGATGATAAATGAACATGCACCGCATTGATTATAAGCAATCTAGGACAAGCTAATTAAACTAGTAATATCATCAACCATGTGTAGTTAACTAGTGATTATGTTAAGATTGATTGTTTTTTATAAGTTTAATGCTAGCTAGCAACTTATCTTGAACCTTGCTGCACTCGATTAACAGGTGGTCAGCCTGCCACACAGTCTCCTCATGAATTGCAATGTAATCGGCGTCCAAAAATGCCGATTACCGATTGTTAAGAAAACTTGAAATCGTCCCTAATTAATCGGCCATGCCGGCCATGCCGATTAATCGGTCGACCTCTACTCTCTACTCTCCTGGCGTCAACAACACTTAAACCATTCTCCCTCATTACAGGACACAGAGCTAAGAGCTGAGCCAAGACACTTCCACAACAATAGTGCATCTTGCTAGCCTTTTCCCTCTCTCTCTCTCTCTCTTACTCCCTCTCCTTCTCTCCCTCTCTCTCTCTTACTCCCCCTTTTCCAGGGGATTATCCAGAGGAAGACTCATTTCCCTTCTTCTGTCAGTTTTGCCAACCTTACTGAGCCGAAGCAAATCTCTTTGTCAATCTTCTCTAGAATCTCCATAATGGCGCCGGAGGGGATGGCTGCTGTTTTACGGGCTCCTAACAAATTGTGCTATTTTGTTTGTTTTTTCACATTGTTTGTAACTTATTGTCACGTTCCTGACCTGTTTTCTGTTAGTTTTTGTATGTGTTAGTTGGTCAGGACGTGAGTTTGGGTGGGCAGTCTATGTTTTCTGTTTCTATGTTGGTTAATGGGTACCTAATATGGTTCTCAATTAGAGGCAGGTGGTTTTCATCTCCTCTGATTGAGAATCATATTAAGGTAGGTGTTGTCACATTGTTTGTCGTGGGTGGTTGTCTCCTGTGTCTGTGTTTGTTTGCACCATACGGGACTGTTTCGTTCGTTCGTCGTTTTGTGTAGTCATTTTCCTGTTCGTGCGTTCTTCGTTACATGTAAGTTCTTACGTTCAGGTTTGTCTACTTCGTTTGTTGTTTTGTAGTTTGTGTAAGTGTTTTCGTGTTTTTCCGTTTTGTTTAATAAATATTATGTCTACAAGAAACGCTGCATTTTGGTTCGATCCCTGCTCCTCCTCTTCGGATGAAGAGGAGGAGGAACGCCGTTACAGAACCACCCACCACACCAGAACCAAGCAGCGTAATTTCGAGCAGCGGCCAAGTATACAGGAACGCCGTTACACTTATTTTGTACATAATGTTGCTGCTACTGTCTCTTATGTCTGAAAAATGCTTTTGGAGATGAGAACAGCGATGACTTTTCCCCCTACCTAGATGTACAAATTACCTCGACTAATCTTTCCCCCCCGCACATTGACTCGGTACCGGTACCCCCTGTATATAGCCTCGTTATTGTTATGTAATTAATTTTTATATTTTTTAAAAATATTTTGTAAATATTTTCTTAACTGTATTTCTTGAACTGCATTGATGGTTAAGGGCTTGTAAGTAAGCATTTCACAGTAAGATATACACCTGTTGTATTCTGTGCATGTGACAAATAAAAATGTATTTGATTTTGATTTGATATGTCTGGCAGAGTCTGGTTAGACTGCTGCCCTGGCCAGGTGGGAGATGAGGAACAGGTGTGGGTTTTCCAGTGTAATTGGACCAAAGGCATCCAGGATGGGGGCAGCATGGGGGAAGTCAATGGACATCGACAGCCTTGAACAAACCAAAATTAAACACATACATACAGTGGGGAGAACAAGTATTTGATACACTGCCGATTTTGCAGGTTTTCCTACTTACAAAGCATGTAGAGGTCTGTAATTTTTTCATAGGTACACTTCAACTGTGAGAGACGGAATCTAAAACAAAAATCCAGAAAATCACATTGTATGATTTTTAAATAATTAAATAATAATTAGTTTTGGCCTACCTGGTGACATCGAAAGGCTCTGAATTAGTTAGTACAATAAGAAAGCGTTCCAAACCTCTCTGCCAATAACAGCTGGTTTTCCCCTCCCCACTCAGACCACTCCCAGACAGTCCGAGCAAAATTCTTGCCTGAGAAATTGCTAAGAATCTATTTTTGTTTCTTTTTGACCATTTTAATTTAAAACAATCATGATTTGATATTTAAATAAAAATGGCTGCATTGGACCTTCAACAGCAAACACAAAATATAGCCTGGGCCAAATACAATAACAAGAGAGAGAGTTTATTAGAGACAGAGGAGAGAGAGGGAGGAAGGAGAAGTATGACAGAGCGAAGCGGTTGGAAAGCATATTGAGCATTCACACCACACACTGCTAATCTTACAGGGAGAGGAGGAGGAGGTGGAGGAGGAGGTGGAGGAGGAGGAGGACAGGGAGGAGGAGGAGGTGGAGGAGGAGTGGTGGATTAAATGGAATCCCCAATGAGAAATAGGACAGAGTGGTGGAGTAGTCCACGCTACCTTTAGCCTAGTGCTGCTGGCCCTTGGTATCCCATCCCAGCATGTATTAGGCTATAGTGCTGCTGGCCCTTGGTATCCCATCCCAGCATGTATTAGGCTATAGTGCTGCTGGTCCTTGGTTATCCCATGCTGCTGGTCCTTGGTATCCCATCACAGCATGTATTAGGCTATAGTGCTGCTGGTCCTTGGTATCCCATCACAGCATGTATTAGGCTATAGTGCTGCTGGTCCTTGGTATCCCATCACAGCATGTATAGGCGTATTAGTGCTGCTGGTCCTTGGTATCCCATCCCAGCATGTATTAGGCTATAGTGCTGCTGGTCCTTGGTATCCCATCACAGCATGTATTAGGCTACTGCTCTCGATAATACATCCATTTTAATTAACATTTTACAGCTCTTTGATTGCATATATCAGACAGCATTACATTCAACAGTTCCAATCTTCATGACATTAGATCTACTAGTCCCTGTCTTTGTGTTTTTATGACTGTGGGCTGCTCTGAAACACTGTGTCTGACTGTCTGACTGTCTCCTTCCTTGAAGCTCTAATGATCATTAACGAATATAACCATATAAAAAGGTTACAGAGAGCGTGGTCAACAAAAATTATTACTTCCCTTTCAAATCAGAGTGATGCAATATTTTTGGAAAACACAACCATAACAATTTCTGATTAAAAATAGCCTTTCCAGTGATTTTCCCAACAACACTAGGCCAACATCCTGACCTGATGTGAACAGCTGTAGTTGTTTCTTTGTGTGTGATTGCGGTTTTGTGGATTTAGGGATTACAGCTGTAAGGCTTTGGTCACAAAGCCGTGGGTGCTCCACTCTGCCCCTCACATCAGCATTGCCAGCGTCACAGTCACCTTGTCCCATTCACCTGACTTGACCAATCACTGCTCTAGACTCCAGCAGCGTTCTCTGCTTACTGGCCGATAATGCTTTCAATAACAACCCTGAGAGGACATAGAGCCAATGAGTGCGCAATCGTAAAGAAAGTAAAGGCATTTCACCTAGTGTGACACTTGTCCTTAGTTGACTCTTGCGACAGACGGTTGAGAAAAGTGGATTAACCATGATCCATCATCTGTAATACTATTTTGTAATGAGCCTAAGCTGCCTCGATGGTTTACTTTCTGACTACAAATTCTTTCCAAATGCACTTATACCAATGTAGTAAGGCTGCAATTACTAAAGTAACCGCAGTTCTTGTCCATTATGACCAATAGTGTGCAAATGCAGTCCGCAATTCAGGGCGTTCTGCATGTGGGCGTTCCTGCGTCCACCTCGAGCATCCCATTGGTTCCTGCTGAACGCCCCCACCTCGAGCATGACATCTTCAAAAGGGAAATAAAAGTATTATCCGGTAGACAGTGTCCTTCACTCCCGTCTGCCGAACACCTTGCCATCACCGTCATTAACATTGCCGACAGGCGGGGGCGAAGGACACTGTCTACAGGTTGCCCTCGCCTCCCGCTAGTACAGCAGTGTGCAAACTAGCTAGTTAGCTTGCTAGTTAGTGACACCTTGTGCTAGCTTGTTAGTTAAAGAAAAACTCCACACAAAAACAATATTTTTGTATTTGTTTCATGCATCATATGATGCGAAATGCATCATACAAGGATTATTTCTGTATTTTGAAAGTTACATATCTTGAAAACGTGATTGCTGACAAGAAAAACATGTTGGGACTATGTCAACGATGGATTAACGAAACAAATACCAAAAGATTTTGGGTGGAATTTTCCTTTAAGCTTTGATGCTGGTGGAGTTCATCATTCCATTCAAGAGCATATGAAAAAGAATCCCTCCGTGATGAAAAATGAAAGAGGACAGGTACCCTATCTGATGCTTTTTCCCTTTTTCATGTGGGTGATTCCTGGGAGTGTACCTGTCCATCATAGCGGTGCCTGTGGGGCCGTTAAGAAAGGAAGGGAGCGAGGGAGGGGAAATAATGAGAGCACACGCTGCCAGCGTGGAATTCACAAACGCTTCTCCCTGTGGGGGCCCATTCTTCCCGACGCCCCCTCTTTACTCCCGCTGTGCTCCACAGCCACAGCCACACACAACCACAGGCAGGGAAGGAAGGATACAGCTTCTGCTGTCCGCCAGGCCGGCCAACGAATCCCAGCCCAGAGACAGAGTCTGGTACACCTCTGCTGCCTCTGGGCAGACAGCACTGCAGAATGGTGTGCTGAGAATCCTCAAAGAGCCGGGTGGAGCCGGGGCCAGGGACCATTCCCATTGTGTCTGTTACTAAATTCAGAGTAAACATTCACAGTGCCAAAACAAAAGGAAGGCAATTATTTCCACAGTAGGAATTTGACTGTACAATTCTTTGAGAGCTCAATAAAACATACAGCACATCAGGGGTTTATCTGCTCTTGGCCGAATTAAATGGCTGTGGCTGTTGAATGCTGTCAGAATGAGAACAGTGTTGAAAAACAGAGAGCTGATTCTAAGGGAAGTGAGTCTCTGCTGATTTAAAGATATTACTGCTACTGTTTCCTGAGTTCCTGAGAAACGCAGTTCTAAAGTGGGTTGATATAGACTACGCTAGCTTTACTGCATGTGTAAATACAGACAGACACATTGGAATCATGGCACAGGTGGTCTCAGTTGACAGCTCGATGAAATCCACGAGACTGAATTCATTTCAGATAAAGATATCTGGACATCTGCTTGACAGAAGCCAGCTTCACTATGCGTCCATCAGACTCAACCTGGACGACCCACGCACATATGATTTGTCAGTGACATTGACAAAGGTAAATGTCAGAAATTTTTCACATACCATATTTCCTTTGTCTTCTGAACAGCCAGCAGAGCGACAATAGAAACACATACTGAACTGACCACATTCTGAATCAATTCCAAGATAGCATCACTGGCCCTGAGCAGTACCAACACAGTCCCAGACAACAGCCATCGCCCGGCCACCACCTGTTTTCGCAGGAATGGCGGTAACGAGACGATGACTAATGACGCCATGGGATGAGAGGGAGGGGGGGTCCTGGGGGTGGGGGTCCTAAAGGGGGAGGGAACTTGCCATCTATAATTCATAGCAGGAGAATTATCATCAGGGGTGTGCCTTCAGGAATGAATAATAGATTGTGTCTTGGCAGCTTTATGTAAAAACATGCAGTGGGTATAGACGGGAGACGGACGAGGGGACAGGGACAGAAGACAGACGGGGACACTAAGAGTGAACAAGGACAGGGACACAGAGGCGTCAGCTGAGGAAAGGACAGGGGTGTTAAACTGTCTGAGGAGAGGTGTCTGGACATGAAGAGTGATGGAGAGGTTGACCCAATATGTGACCCTGATTGACCCCCATGCCTCTGTGTGTTACTCTCCCCAGCCTGACACTGAGTTCCTCTAACCTGACCTGCTTATTCAGGCAAACAGGATATGCAATACAGTAAACTGCAAGCAAATAAAGTGAAGCATCTTTTTAAATGCAGGCTGCAGCTTCCGTAAAAATAAATGGAAAAACGACTTAGACATCAGTTTTCCCTTTATAGCTACATTCCCTCACTTCTGGCCTCCCATAATCTCCTGAATAGATGTGTGCAGCCTTGGGACAGGACCAGAGGCATGTGGTTGGTCAGTGAAAGGCAGAGCAGGGAAAGAGCCGCGGGCGAGGTTGGAATCTACCTCAGCAGACTGCAGGCACGCTCCACACACAGCTCAGCAGACGGCTCAGTCTCACTGTTCAGGGTGGGGATGCTGAGAAACTGGATTATTTTCAGCACCATGGTGCAGGAAGCGGTAAGGAAACGAGGGGAGCAGAGGTCAGTGTGCAGAGGCTTCAGAGGCTCCAGAGAAACAGGGAGAGCAATCAGCCACTGCACTGCCTCAGAATGGTAATCACATCACACCGACACTGCCTCAGAATGGTAATCACATCACACCGACACTGTCTCAGAATGGTAATCACACTCAACCGACACTGCTCACGAATGGTAAATATAAACACGTCCTCAGAATTGTAACTACATCACACCGAACACTGCCTCAGAATGGTAATCACATCACACCGACACTGCCTCAGAATGGTAATCACATCACACCGACACTGTCTCAGAATGGTAATCACATCACACCGACACTGCTCAGAATGTAATCACATCACACCGACACTGCCTCAGAATGTAATCACATCACACCGACACTGCCTCAGAATGGTAATCACATCACACCGACACACTTCTCAGAATGGTAATCACATCACACCGACACTGCCTCAGAATGGTAATCACATCACACCGACACTGCCTAGAATGTAATCACATCACACCGACACTGCCTCAGAATGGTAATCACATCACACCGACACTGCCTCAGAATGGTAATCACATCACACCGACACTGTCTCAGAGTCTACACAATGGCTACAGCTCGTGGCTAAGTCTTATCACAACACACTTAGGGCTGGGCAGTGAACCATAAAAAACGATATACCGTATTAATTCATAGAACGGTTTGGAGTGTAATGGTATTTTAATGTTAGATTTTTTACATTAAATAATTCAGTAATGAATTGAAAAAGTATAGCAATCATCTGTTTTTATTGACAGTAAGAAACTGCTAACAGCTGAGTGGCTGCTTGCTAGCACAACAAGTCAACAACTTCTGGAGGGAAAGCTTGCCAAACAAAGCGCCCCTGAGATCATCTACCCAGTGGTGAAAGTAAGAACGGCAATTGAAGCCGAAAATGCACAGTGAAACAGGATAATTATTATTCTGTCAAGGAAAAGTGTTTTGGGGAACGAAATAGAGGCATACTAAGAGAAATGAAATGTCTTGATAACAAATTAGTGCAGGAAAATAAGAAATTGATTAAAATAGTGAAAGTGAATGCTGGAATTGAACAATTAACTACGCAAATTGAAACCATTTGTTGAGTACCAGCGTTAGAGGCTATAAGAGGATTTTGATTCCTATGCAATGTTCTAAATAAGACTACTAATTGATAAATTAGTGCAGGAAATTAAGAAATTCACTAAAATGGAAGTGGAAGTGAACGCTGGAATTGAACAAACTACTAAGCAAAGTGAAACCATTTCAAATCAAAATCAAATCAAATAAATTGCATTTGTCACATGCTCCGTGAAATGCTTACTTACAAGCCCTTAACAAATAATGCAGTTAAAAAAAAAAGTCTTAAGGAAAGTATTTACTAAAATAAACTGTTGTAAAACATTATTTTTTTTAAATAAAGAAGAAGAAAAAAAAGATATATATAGAATTTAGGACCAACAAATAAAATAACATTAGCGAGGCTATATTCAGTGGGTACTGGATAATAAACAGAGAGCAGCAGCTGGGTAAAAATGGGGGTGGGGGGACAATGCAAATAGTCTGGGTAGCCATTTGATTAGCTGTTCAGGAGTCTTATGGCTTGGGGGTAGAAGCTGTTAAGAAGCCTTTTGGACCTAGACTCGGCACTCCAGTACCGCTTGCCATGCGGTAACAGAGAGAACAGTCTATGACTAGGGTGGATGGAGTCTTTAGCAATCTTCCTCTGACACCGCCTGGTATAGAGCTCCTGGATGGCAGGAAGCTTGGCCCCAGTGATGTACTGGGCCGTACGCACTACCCTCTGTAGTGCCTTGAGGTCGGCGGCTGAGCAGTTGCCATACCAGGCGGTGATGCAACCAGTCAGTATGCTCTCGATGGTGCAGCTGTAGAACTTTTTGTGGAACTGAGGACCCATGCCAAATCTTTTCAGTCTCATGAGGGGGAATAGGCATCGTCATGCCCTCTTCACGACTGTCTTGGTGTGTTTGGACCATGATAGTTTGTTGGTGATGTGGACACCAAGGAACTTGAATTAATGCAGGAAATTAATGCAGGAAATTAAGAAATGTATTAAAATGGTGGAATGTAACAAATAACTATGAAAATGGAAACCATTGGTTGAGTACCAGAGCTGGTCAAACAAGCTGTCATAAAAAAAATGAATGCACCTCCCTCCCAAACTTTAAAATATTTTCACATGACCTTCCCCCCTGATAAAATTAACAAAAAAAAGGTATTTCCACCTAAAATAACAATAACTGTAGCAACCCTGTGTTTATAAACCTGGATATCGACTTCAACATGGCTTCGTGGCACAGCCGATGCTGTTCAGGGCTATGGGCCAGAAGGTTGAGGGTTCGCGACCACCACGGATGAGCTCCCTCTGCCTGCCAGTATCATTACACTACCATCAGAGCTGGCTGCAGACAATTATCAGATAGGGAGAAATCAGATTTATATTTATTTATAATTATATCCACCAACAGGTTTCTGTGCCAATGCACCACACACAACCAATAAGCAACACATAAATGCATACCGATTACTGACTGAGCACTTATTATCATGGTTTGCATTGTCAACACCACAATCAAGTATGTCAATCTCAACAAACTGAAAACACATCCCTCTCTACTCAGTATCGAAGGCTTGTTTTGACACTTTTCCCGAATGTCATTCAACTTTTTGGTGTTTTGTAACAGATGTCTCTTTTCATTCATCGAATGGCCGTTGTGCAGTTTGGATGCWGGAATTATATTTGRAAGGAGTGGATGAAAATGAGCAAGTAGCCTACAGGAGACGAATCAGATTAAAACATTGTGGCTAGTTGTTTATGCCACAAATAAAAAGGTAATACRTTTTAAAAGTTAGGTTCTAGGTAAAGGAATAGCCACTCGGATCGGAAAGGAGGCAGAATACGTGTTAAAGCTTTCCTGAATAACTGGGCCTGCTGGGAGCATAAGCCTATGTGGCTACGACTATATAGGATGACTTGGGAGAATGATGATCTGCAACAGACAGCACACCAGTATCARAAGTAAAAATACTGTGCCTTTCTATAACTTAGAATCTGTCGAGAGTAGACATACAACTGATCCAAATGAAATGAGTGGAATGAAACAGTCAAATAACAGGGCTTTTGCACCATTATTCAAATTACATTTACACTGCAGTTTAAAGCCTAGAGTAGAATTTTACTCAATGGTACTCACTTGAAAATAATAAGGCAATTATTCATTGGATTGTGGTGTTGTAGGCTAGTCTAGGTAGGATCATTTTATTGTCGCTTAACAAGATCAATAGGGGAGATTTTTGAACTGCGTGTCTTCACCTGTTCTTTCATGCGCAATGATGCACCTGGTCTCTCAGCTGCCTGTCAGCTATTCCTCTATCTTGTGGATTATATGTGTGGTGTGATTGCTAGTTAACTTATTGCAGATCTGGACAAACGATCCTACTACCACTATTGTCACTATGGATAGAGGGCAGGATATACAGTTAGACTGGTAGAGTATATTGACTTGTGGTATAGTTAGTGCGTGGAAAAGCGTAGTGCATAAGGGAAGTACAGAAAACACCTTGATAGAGGAGGCGCATGCGAGCAAATGTGGCTATATTGAATATAAATGAGGGAAAAAATGCACTACCCACCCATGTGCCCAATAAAAAAAATTAAGTTAGACAACACTTCCCAATTTTGGACCAGCACCCCCCACCCCAGTAAATGTCAAACTGTCCCTCAGAGACTACTAAAGAGGATTTTGATTCCTATGCTATGTTCTACATAGGACTACACTGTCAGTTTTGTCCTCCTATTATTTTGGGGTTGATGTTTGATTGAACAGTATAAAGCAATCAGAATGGAAAAAGCCAATTAAAACCACTTGCCATCCTACCCTCTTAGAAAAAAGGGTTCTAAAAGAGTTAGTTGGCTGTCCCCATAGGAGCACCCTTTTAAGGTTCCAGTTAGAACCCTTTTAGGTTCTAGAATCTAGATAGTACTTGTTTCTAAGAGTGTAGAGTGTAGGGTCATGCACTACCCATAAAGTATATCTAGAACTTTTATTATTCAGAAACATCAAATACCGTTAAAAAAAATGATATACTGTCATTTGTTATTTTGGTCATATCCCCCAGCCCTAAACATACTCAGAGAATAAAGAGGGAGGGTGAGACTGGAGAATGATGAGAGAAAGAGGGGGAGAGAGGGTAAAAGGAAATGAGATAAATGGGAGGGAAGAGAGAGAGAAATGGAAGCTGAAAGAGTGCAGTTTTCTCAAATTAATTGGGAAAGACAGGTGTCTCATGGTTGCAGAGTCTTCCCCCCACCCTCCACTTCCTTCTCTCTCCATAATTTCCCCTCCACCCCCTTCCTCATTCTCCACCGAGGCAATCATTTAGCCAATGGCATCCTGTCCTACCTGACAGCATTCCCTCTCCTCACTGCTGGCATGACAACCAAAGGACACATTTACACAGCCAAGACAAACAGCCTTTCTCTTGAGAGACAGTCCTTGGATGTCTGAATGTTGCCTGCTTCTCCTGATTGTTACTTAAAACCAGTGGCGACCCATCATTCAGGGCTGTTTGAGCCCCACAATATACTGTATATTTTTTGGGGGGGGCTTGCCATTTTGCATATTATTTTTGCATTAATATGTGTCACATACAGTGGGGAGAACAAGTATTTGATACACTGCCGATTTTGCAAGTTTTCCTACTTACAAAGCATGTAGAGGTCTGTAATTTTTATCATAGGTACACTTCAACTGTGAGAGACGGAATCTAAAACAAAAATCCAGAAAATCACATTGTATGATTTTTAAGTAATTAATTTGCATTTTATTGCATGACATAAGTATTTGATCACCTACCAATCAGTAAGAATTCCGGCTCTCACAGACCTGTTAGTTTTTCTTTAAGAAGCCCTCCTGTTCTTCACTCATTACCTGTATTAACTGCACCTGTTTGAACTCGTTACCTGTATAAAAGACACCTGTCCACACACTCAATCAAACAGACTCCAACCTCTCCACAATGGCCAAGACCAGAGAGCTGTGTAAGGACATCAGGGATAAAATTGTAGACCTGCACAAGGCTGGGATGGGCTACAGGACAATAGGCAAGCAGCTTGGTGAGAAGGCAACAACTGTTGGCGCAATTATTAGAAAATGGAAGAAGTTCAAGATGACGGTCAATCACCCTCGGTCTGGGGCTCCATGCAAGATCTCACCTCGTGGGGCATCAATGATCATGAGGAAGGTGAGGGATCAGCCCAGAACTACACGGCAGGACCTGGTCAATGACCTGAAGAGAGCTGGGACCACAGTCTCAAAGAAAACCATTAGTAACACACCATGCCGTCATGGATTAAAATCCTGCAGCGCACGCAAGATCCCCCTGCTCAAGCCAGCGCATGTCCAGGCCCGTCTGAAGTTTGCCAATGACCATCTGGATGATCCAGAGGAGGAATGGGAGAAGGTCATGTGGTCTGATGAGACAAAAATAGAGCTTTTTGGTCTAAACTCCACTCGCCGTGTTTGGAGGAAGAAGAAGGATGAGTACAACCCCAAGAACACCATCCCAACCGTGAAGCATGGAGGCTGTCTCTTATACACATCTAGATGTGTATAAGAGACAGGTGCAAACCTGGTCAAGAACTACAGGAAACGTATGATCTCTGTAATTGCACACAAAGGTTTCTGTACCAAATATTAAGTTCTGCTTTTCTGATGTATCAAATACTTATGTCATGCAATAAAATGCAAATTATTTACTTAAAAATCATACAATGTGATTTTCTGGATTTTTGTTTTAGATTCCGTCTCTCACAGTTGAAGTGTACCTATGATAAAAATTACAGACCTCTACATGCTTTGTAAGTAGGAAAACCTGCAAAATCGGCAGTGTATCAAATACTTGTTCTCCCCACTGTATATGTTTGCAACCAATGTAAAAAAATATAGAATTGAGTTAATAAAACCGCATACAAACAATGTCTCTTTTTTGTTTTCTTGAGTAAGGCAGCTCCAAAATGCTAGTGTTTCAGCCTAGCTCAATGCTTTCTGTGGTGGTGAGGCAAGCCAGCAGAAAATACGGAGCGTTGCGCCGTGATTGGCTCAGTGTTCTGTCACTCATTAGGACATTACGTCACAGCTAAGGTTAGACCACGAAAACTCTAGCCCCTTAGGTTACATTTTTTTTTTTACCTTTATTTAACTACGCAAGTCAGTTAAGAACAAATTCTTATTTACAATGATGTCCTACCGGGGAACAGTGGGTTAACTGCCTTGTTCAGGGGCAGAACGATAGATTTTTACCTTGTCAGCTCAGGATTCGATACAGCAACCTTTCGGTTACTGGGTCAACGCTCTGACCACTAGGCAACCTGCCGACTCAAGTGCTGCCATAGAGTTACTTTAGAAGTGCCCATCCAAGAAGGCTCAAGGTCATTGGCCACAGATAAAATGCAGTCAAATCATGTTATATATACAGTAGCTTTGATTGAACTGATCATGTCAGTCATCATCATGAATCAAGTCGACAATCGGCCATTGGACATAAACATTACACAACAAGTTGGAAATCGCATATTCAACAATGAGTGGTTTGGAAGAAATCAGTGACAGTGGCTGTGTGGTCCCAAATCTGTGATTAAGGGTCTCTGTTTCAAATTTTGAATGATAAACATTCAACATTGGCCATGCTGTCAATGAAGCATGATTTGTGCCGTGCTCAAAACAACTGTTGACTCGGAACTGAGAAAACTTGATTTCATTGATTTCAAGACAACTGGGAATTCCGGAAAAACGAGCTCCGACTGGGAAATATGTTTTGAATGGTCATCCAACTTGGAATTGTGAGTCGGGAACTCGGGCCTCTTTCTAGAGCTATGGTCTGAAGATCAATGACGCCCTCATGATTCGACCTTGTTTTTTTCATGATTCGATCATGATTCGACCTTGAGTTCCCAGTTGTCTTGAAAGCACCATAAATCCATAGAATTCCAGACTTTGATGACAAAATTTGCCCACGAAGGACTGCCATGCCACCTTCCTGTTCAAGTGAGCACAGCACAACAAGGTGAGTCCAAAAATGTATTGTATGCTGCTGCATAAATGATGTAATATGCCAGGGAGATATGTATACTGCAGCTAAGAAAGTAAAATCTAAGTGTAATCTAAGTGTATGTTGTGTAGTAAGCTGTTAGTAGCCCATGTGCCTCACCCTAATAATTTGGTCTATTTACCCCTCTTCATTTCGCCTACTGTTCTGACTTGGTGGTGCACATGTAGCCTATAACCTGTTTCAGAGAAATGTAATCATTGAATATTGTAAGAGCTTTCATGGTCTGCTTATATGCCCCCTTTATTTATCCTACGGTTCTGACTTGGTGTACAGGGAGAACACTGTAAGAACGGCCCATGTTCTGAATGCTGTCGCTGTACATTTAAAAAGTTCTAAACAAATATTTATATTGACTAAAGTTACATCAGTCCTAGCTCGCTCATTAATGTCTTAATTGAAATTACGGATTGCCTCTTATCTGCTTGTCGTCCCTTTATGCCATAGTTTGTACATCTCAATTGTCAGTAGAAACCACCTTTCTTTAAGCAAGTCAGCCATATCAGCTATGTTTTTTTAAAGGCAGTAAATGAGGCTGAATGAACTGTTTCGCTGCCAGGCAAGGCTCCGCTGATAGCCAGATGTAGCAGTGGTAAAGTGTTGGGACTGCTGTTGGGACTCTGCTGTTGGGACAGCTTTATGGGCACCATTTGTCACCGTTATAGTGCAATTAATGTATTATTTAGTGTTGTGTTGTGAGGTGGCTTTGCTGGCGTGCATCCCACATTTATACATTTTTTGCCCCACCGAGATTTACATGCTAAAATCGCCACTGCTCAAAACAATGGCAATTTTGATGTAGAGTGGGATGCAGCTGAAAGAGAGTGCAGTCATGTGCAACTTTGACTGTAAATTGTTCCCCTGTCCTTCACGTTACTTTAGTAAAGTGATTGTTGCTTCATCTCTGGGCCTCTTCTCATTGCACAGGCTGTCAGCCAATTTTGCACTCAAATGCACACAGCCATTGCAAAATGCCATTTACCTTGATGCCACAATATCAATTCAATGAATTACAGTCTGAAAGTGTGGCTAGTCCATGAATCAGTTACAATTCAAAGTCAGTTTCGTGTAGAAATAATATAAACTGTCTTCGCTGTCTGCATTTTAAAGAACAATGCTTTGCCTAATGAAGATGACAGTGCAGGATGTCAGAACTTCCATCTCTCATCATCAGCCACAAGTCACAGACAGACCGGAAATCCCCCAATACTGATAAACGGTTAACAGGTGCAGCCTAATTATGCTCATCATCTCAACAGCCAAACAAACTGATTGCCATGTTCATTTAAATGACAGCCATGTTTCTCTGGGAAGCTAATTAAAAGGTAGAAAATCAAGGCTGTTGTGAGGTAGTGGAGGGAGCGTTTAGACCCAAGCGTTCCCCCGGGTCTACTGTAATAAGCTGTTTTCATCGCTAATGATGTCATAATGAATATCTAATGAAGGGGGGGTTCTGTCCATCTGTGTGGAACAAGAGCTTCTATCCCGGGTGGTAAGGGGTGATGGTGGTGAGAAAAGGAGAAGGGAGTTGGGGTGCAGGAGAAGGGTAGTGTGGGAGAATGTGTGGAGGAGAGAGGGGCAATGGAAAAGGTTTGAGGAGGGGGGTTCCATCTGTTTCAACGACCCAGAACAAGATCACTGAAAGGGGGGTGGGAGAGGTTCTGAGGGTGCAATTACTGTGCCTGCAGCACTGTGGGTCAGTTAGCCCCATCTCCCTCTGTCTCCCAATCATATGACCCGGGATAGGCCATCATTAGAGAGAGAGATGGATTGGAAGGGTGGAAAGGTGAACTCTGTTGCCCCTGACAGCCAGCCAGTGCAAACATACAGTATGAGAGGATGAGGAGAAGAAGAAGCTGATGAATCAGATGCATCTGATTCAAGCCCCTGATCCCCAACCCCTCTCACCCATACCCTGTGTTTAACATCATAAAACACATTCAAGGAGAAAATCCATGTTGTAAGTATAAAAAAGTATAAAAAAGTGAACAAAGAGTAGGAAGAAAGACTTCAAGAAGCTGTCTAACCAGCCTTTCTACAAGAAGACAAACACCCTCCTTTAGCTTTGCTTAATAGGGAACGCACGCACGCGCACCCACACATTTAAATGTAAGCCACATTAGAGGGGATCTGTTCACGTCAATATATTATAATGTGATGCTTTCCCTTAATGGAAAATCAATGCGAAGACAAGCCTGCCACCTCTGAGACCATGAAAAACGCAATTTCCAAATTGACATGTGGAGGGTGTGTGGGATTGATTCTGACTGGGGCCCAATTTTAATATAATTTACTGTGAGCTCATTGACTCTCAGACATCTACAAAATGCCAAATTACAGGCCTCCTTTTCTCTCTCTCTCTCTCTCTCTCTCTCTCTCTCTCTCTTCTGGCCTCCATGTCCATACATCTGTCAGATAAGGATTTTCATGGGGTTAAATGTCAAAACAGTCAATTTCAACTGAGCCTGGAGGGCATGGCCAGAGGATCTGATGACACTCACAGTGAAGATTAAAGTATGTCCTATAACTAATTAAATCCTGTTCCCATTCAGATATTTCCCCACACCTCAAACTTCAGCCCCGGAAAGCCATTTACACCATCAACAAACACCTCTGATCTGACTCATTCCACCTAGAGACAACAGTGGAAAAAATTGTCCAAACTAATCCTAGCATCACAGCATACTGTATACTGGCACTACATATATACAGTATCCTATCCTACTCTGCATATGTGCAATGCTTTAGTAACCCACTAGCCTGGCGAGACCTCAACCATCCCCCATGGTTCACAGTAAATAGGATTAGCTGTAAAGAGAGATATCCAGTTAAATGTTCCCTGGATCTAACACGGACACCTCCAGGGCAAGTGAAGAGAACAGGAGGGTTTAACTGCAAGCTGAGGCCCACACCCAGACAGAGCAGAACGGAGCAGAAGCCATGGGATACTGTAATACCCCAGTGCTTATATCCTGTCCCTAACCCCCACCCCTCACAGTAATACCTGGAAATGAGTCAGCCTACTGCTGCTGAGCCACACACACACACACACACACACACACACACACACACACACACACACACACACACACACACACACACACACACACACACACACACACACACACACACACACACACACACACACACACAGCTTCCAGGAAAAAACATGTACCATCTCACACACTGGCATAAAACAATGATATACATATTCACCCAACCACACTCACTGACACATACACAAAGCGCTGACCCTGAAGGGACACCGTATGCTCTGAAAGCTGAAATGCACAATACCCTGCTGCAACAGCAGTCAGATCTGACTGTGAGCTGTAAAAACATTACTATTACATTTCACCCAAAACATCCCATATTCTAATCAAATCTGTGCTGAGCTTATCATTCCAACAATACTGGCTCTCCATAACCAGGCACATTATATTTTCTGAGTAGCAGGAGCAACAGTTTTACGCTGCTATATCACATTGGGAAAAAATATCCTATCTCCGAGTAAGACATTTTGCAGGACAGAACACTCAACACTTCAATAGCTACACACACAGCCTTGTCATGAGGGCCCAAACCACAATGACCTCCCATTCAAAATCAATATCACTCACCTTGCCGAAGTCCCTGACATCAAACAGGTCAAATGGGTCAAACAGCTCACTGTTGCGCAGGCCAAACTTGTCGTGGCACACCTTGAGGAATGTCCGGATGTTCTTCAGACACAGAAACTGGAAGAGAGAGAAAGGAAACACCACAATGTCAGAAACAGTGTGGAGATCTGTGACGATGCGCACTTATGATTTCCCATTAGTTTGGACATTACACTGCATTGATTTCTAGCCCTTCAAGTGTAATAATTGATTATGTTGCTAACATTCAGTGGCGGAAAAAGTACCCAATTGTCATACTTGCGTAAAAGTAAAGATACCTTCATAGAAAATGACTCAAGTAAAAGTAAAAGTCACCAAGTAAAATCCTACTTGAGTAAAAGTAAAAAAGTATTTGGTTTTAAATATACTTAAGTATCAAAAGTAAAAGTATAAATAATTTCAAATTCCTTATATTAAGTAAACCAGACGGCATGATTTTCTTGTTTTTTTTTAAATTTATGGATAGACCTCAGACATAATTTGTTTAGAAAGTCCACCAGATCAGATGCAATAGGAATGAAAGGGGATTTTATCTTTAGGTGCTTTCCTGTCCCGCTAAGCATTCAAAATATAACAAGTACTTTTGGGTGTCAGAGAAAATAAATGGGGTAAAAAGTACATTATTTTCTTTAGGAATGTAGTGAAGTAAAAGTATAAAAGTAGTCAAAAATATAAATAGTAAAGTAAAGTACAGATACCCCCAAAAATTATTTAAGTAGTACTTTAAAGTATTTTTACTTAAGTACTTTACACAACTGCTAACCTTTTCAAGCATATTCCTATCGCTAAACATGTCCCAGAGTGTTTTTACAAAAGATAACACTCGAGTAGAAATGCTAACATTGTTTATTAGAGTTTAAAGTGACATTGTACAGTATCGCCGACCTGTACCCACCACCACGACCTGTACCCACCACCACGACCTGTACCCACCACCACGACCTGTACCCACCACCACGACTGGTGAGGTACAGAGTCCCGTGGTGGTGGGTAACAGGTCGTTGGTGGTGGGTACTAAGGTCGTGGGTGGGGTACAGTGTCGTGGTGGTGGGATACTAAGTCACCCGTGGTGGTGGATAAAGGTCTGTGGTGGGTTACAGGTGTGGTTTGGACAAGTCGTGGTGTGGTGGGTACAGAGTCGTGGTGGTGGGTACAGGTCGTGGTGGGTGGGTACAGGTCCGTGGTGGGTGGGTACCAAGTCCGTGGTGGTGGGTAACAGGTCGTGGTGGGTGGTATACAGGTTCGTGGTGGTGGGTAAAGTCTCGTGGTGGTGGGTACAGGTTGTGTGTGGTGGTGGGTACGGCGAAGTCGTGGTGGTGGGGTACAGGTCGTATCGTGGTGGTGGGTACAAGTCGTGGTGGTGGGTACGGGCAAAAGAGTTCGTGGTGGTGGGTACACAGTCCGTGGTGGTGGGGTACAAGTCGTGGTGGTGGGTACAGGTCGTGGTGGTGGGTACAAGTCGTGGTGGCAGTGTGGTACAGGTCGTGTGGTGGGGTACAAGGTCGTGGTGGTGGTAACAGGTCGTGGTGGTGGGTACAAGTCGTGGTGGTGGGTAACAGGTCGTGGTGGTGGGTACACAGTCGTGGGTGAGTCAGGTCGTGTGGTGGGTACAGTCGTGGTGGGGTACAGGTCGTGGTGGTGGTACAGTCGTGGTGGTGGGTACAAGGTCGTGGTGGTGGGTAACAGGTCGTGGTGGTGGGTAACAGTCGTGGGTGGTGGGTACAGGGTCGTGGTGGTGGGTAAACGGTCGTGTGGTGGAGTGTGGTGGGGTACAGGTCAGTGGGTGGTGGGTACAGGTCGTTGGTGGTCGGGTACAGGTCGTGGTGGTGGTAAAGGTACCGTGGTGGTGGGTACAGGTTCGTGGTGGGTGGCGTACAGGCTCCCG
>NC_036842.1:16051990-16057788 GCF_002910315.2 Salvelinus sp. IW2-2015
CGGTTGGTGGGTTTACAGGTCGTGGTGGTGGGTACAGGTCGTTGTGGTGCGGGTACAGGTCGTGGTGGTGGTACGTCGTGGTGGTGGTACAAGGTCGTGGGTGGCGTGGTAACAGGTCGTGGTGGTGGTACAACCACGACCTGTACCCACCACCACGACTTGTACCCACCACCACGACCTGTACCCACCACCACGACCTGTACCCACCACCACGACCTGTACCCACCACCACGGCTTGTTTGTGGATAGATGTTTTGGGAGAGCGCCTCCCTGGTCCCATGTGCATAGTTTTTAACCAGCAGGTGCGCACGCTCAGTAATGAGAAGGTTCTATGTTGAGGGGTATTTTCCTAATAGTGGTCTTCATCTGTTAAATGATGTATGTGCTGAGATGTTGCGATAATGGCCATTGAAATGATACCTAATGAATAATATTGATTATAGAGTGACGTGAATCCACCACCAAAAGTAAAAGAAGGAAAAAACTGCTGTGAAATGAGGGACTGCTGTGAACATCTGAACTACTTCTAGCTCAACCTCTCCTAGTTATTAAACAGGATCGGTTAACAAGCAATATCAGTGTGATATATTTTAGAGAATAGGCCAATTTCATTTCCTGGCCATGATTGACAGGCTCTCCACTTCCTCCGCCTGTATGTATGTTAAGCGTGATTAAACACGATGACAGACTGATTGTGCTCCTGAGGCTCAGTCTAAGTCTGGGACTGAAGTACTGTAGTGCTCTAAATCAGACAGCACAGGCAGAGAGACCACCTGTCTCCTAGCATTGTCCTCTAAGCCATGTCATAGTATCTCATAGTATTATCACTGACTCAAACCCACACTAGGGTCACCTCTTCAGGTATAGGAGATGTGCTGTATGAACTGTGCTTTCCCTCTAGCATGGATTTAGACATCATTGGATTTGGAAGTACATATTAGACACCATTTGGTATAAGCCATCGGCCTTATGCACTGATGTTGTAGCTACTATATGATCCTGCTCTCTATAGCAGGGATGGGCAACAGGCATGGCCGTAGGACCGATTTCCAATTTAAAAAGAAACAATTATTTTAAGAACTCAGTCAGGGTTTGACTGCATGTGTGGGTATGGATGTGGGTACGCAGACTCGCCAGCCACTGAGGCCCCTCATGATGAGTTCAGATGTATTGTGGCCCCGATTAAATCTTTGAGCCTGAAACACATCCTTGACTCCTTTCAGCTGCTATGGAATGCGTGTTGATAGCGGGATGTACGTTACATTTGGATTTTGGGGGGGGGGGACCTGCTGTGTGTTCCTGTTAGTAGCATTTTTAAGTGAATAGGCCTATGTGTTTGAGATATGATATGATCCATTATTGTCCATTGTCATGGATATTCATCCTGTGTGTACAGACCTCAGAGACCTTCTGACTCATTCACATTCATGCAGCACATCCCCACAGAGAAAGTCACCGCACTGAGCCCTATAAGAGAGCCACACCGGCCAGCGACGAGAAATGTGATTGGCGAGCCCGCTGCCGTAGCATTTGCAGTTCACCAGCTAAGGTTATCATGTCTGCTGATCTTCAAAAGGAGAGGGAAAAAAGTGTATTCTTTTGCCAGGGATAAAAGGTAACATTTGCAAGAGGTGGTTGGAGTGGGTGGCTCCAGATAGAGATCATAGAAGTGACTATGTGGAGGACATTCTAATGCATGTAGCCTATTGTACATAACAGAGATGAGGGGGGACGGGGGAATTATGATCTGCTCAGTGGAAAACACATATAAACAGACCAGCTCTGAACACACCCGGGACACACTAAACATGGTCAGGTCCTCAACTGCTGCTAGTCTTGTCTGTGATTTTTCTGTGTGAAATAGTTAATTTAGCACATCTCTTGTATCTCAAACAGCAATAAGCCATTTCTTATCAAGCCATTCTTATTATTGAGACATTAGATTTGGTTTCACCAACAACCCTGCATGTTTACAAAGAGTAACCCAGTCCAACATTGAAGATGCCATACAGTATCATGATCTGTCATGATCTGTCATGACACACAAAAAGACACACCTGGAGGGACCACTGTGTTTGTGTATCTTCTAGCCTGTGTGTGTGTATCTTCTAGCCTGTGTGTGTGTGTGTGTGTGTGTGTGTGTGTGTGTGTGTGTGTGTGTGTGTGTGTGTGTGTGTGTGTGTGTGTGTGTGCATGCTCTACTGAAGTGACATCTACGACTTAGACTTCTGACTTTTTATAGAGCAAACAACAGCCAACAACCGGCATTAACAAGAAAGAAGACTTGTTGGTTTGGTGCGGAGAAGAGAAACAGGAAGAGAGGAGGATGACAAGGGTGAACAGCAAAAAGAAGCAGGAAGCAAAAAGCTGTCATCCCCTGACAGCACCTCGGGGGAGGGGGGGGCTTGCCCAACCCCACCCCGTCACACAGAGAACAATGCATTACCACAACGCTATGGAGGTACCGTAACCCTGGAGGGCACTGCATCCCCACTACTTCAGAAATGATGGGATGCAAATTAGAGCTTCCTCATAAACCCGAGCGCTCTGAAATGAAAGGGATGGAAAGGGGGGGTGAGGAGGGGGAGGAGAAGGCGATGAGGGTTGTTTTGGCAAAACTGAGGTGCTTTGGTGTCAGGGAAAAGAGAAAACGATGAGGGGGAAAGCCGGGAAAGAACAAGCCCCGTGGGGGAGAGGAGAAGGGTTGTTGTGTCTGACTGAGGATGATGAAAAAGAACAAGTGTGGAGCAACTGAGCAAGCTAGGGGGAAAAGAGGGGAATACAGTCTGCAGAGAGACGGGGAGTGGAGAGATGAAGAGATGGATTCACGCAGACTGAGACAGCCAATGTGAGTCAGTGACTGGATCAGACAGTCAGTCACAGGATTAGTTTAGTCAGTGGGAGAGAGTGAAGGCTGTCTAGGAGAGAGTCAAGCAGACAAACACAGTCATTTAAAACACAAAGGCAGCGGCTGGTGCTGTGTGGTGCTGTGTCTACAGGAGTGAATCACTCCACACACCTCTGCAAAGTGAGAACAGAATTGAACAGAACACTGCAGGGGGGAGAGAGAGAGAGCAGCTTCCGTGGTTGCCATGGTGCTGTAAGGCAGCCTAAACAGAGAGCTCTGTACATTTGTTACGTATTTTAGTTCTAGTTTAGATTTAGTTTTTTAAATCAGCTTTTTTGTTTTTGATTAGTCATTGGGTTGTTGATTGGATATATCTGGTTGATTTTACCCACAGAGTTGCAGACTGATGACAGGTTGGCTGGCTAGCTAGCTGGCTAATGTACAATGTTTGCATTTAAAAGTTGCATCTCAGCACCGGCTGCTTTTTGATCAATGAGACCTGACTGCATTATGGAAATGGAGAGAGCTCGTACTGAACATGACTACTGCTCTGGACTGATGTGTGGTGGGCTTTTCTTGCGCTGTAGCAGCAGCAGAGGCATCACCCAAGTGGGTGCTACACATTAGTTGTGGAGGAGTACGAAGTCCAGGCTACGGAGAGGCTGAGCTGAGGACGACATCAGGACCAGCAGCCATCTCCATCACTATCACCTGGCATCACCATCATCTGGAATCACCTGGCATCGCCATCCTCTAACTCAGTTAAGGAACCTGAGATTGCTGATCTAGTGAGGGAGGCCTGCTCTAGGGCCTAGGCTATGACAACGTCGTCATGTCCTTTGTTTTGTTGTGTGTTCTATGTATAACCCACGTATGCCTAGTAGGTTAGGTCTACTGTGTAGCCTTCGACTACTATGTTTATGTTTGTTCATTTTTAACCATTTATTTAAGACGACCACTTTTGTGTATCATCCTCAATGATTTTAAATGCATTATCCACATGCATTGTTGTACCGTGTTTGAAATTGTCAAATAAATATATCTATCGATAGCCCACGCAACCCTTTCCTGTTCTCCACAGCAGCCCACATAAAAGAGGCTGCACTGCTTCTGACAGATGGGTGAGGCGCTACAGGGAGAGAGGTGTGTGTGTGTGTGTGTGNGTGTGTGTGTGTGTGTGTGTGTGTGTGTGTGTGTGTGTGTGTGTGTGTGTGTGTGTGTAAAGACCAGGCTCTTGTGGTGAAGGATCTGTGAAACCTACAGTTGAACACCTCAAATATTTCTAATACTGTGCTAGATACTACAGTATGTTGACTGTTTTGTGCTACGAGAACACAAACATGGAAGTCCATGCTCTGTCTTTCATCCTCTCACCAGCCCTGCCCTTAGGCTTACAAACACCCTTCTCTCTGGGGATAGGTAGTCAGCCACACCCTGTGATTGGTGGTGTGTGTGAACAGACACCCAGGGGGCCTGGAGGACACCAGGGGGCCACGGACCCCCCCCCCCCACACTGTTATCCCTGACGGCAGGCAGACTTCCGGGTCGCACAGATGTTAAAGCCAGTCAAGAGAAAGGCCCTGCTCAGGCTAATTGGGGAGGCAGACGCCCCATGAATAATACATGGTGGTACTATGCAAATATTAATCTGATAGCATTACCCCTAAAGCTCCATATAAGGGCACGGAGCACCCATGTTATTAGATCAAGCCCCAACACATAACACACGAAGCCTTTCAAATTTGCACAGGTTTACAGGTTTTCAGAAAGGTTCATCTCCATTACAAAGGATGATAATTCATTGGAAAAGCCAGACTCCAGAGGGAGAGGTGCACTAGGTTTTCAGAATGGTTGAGATTGAAGTCCACCTTCACCTTTGCTCCCACTGTATATAAAGATGTAACCACACAAGCTAATTGCCTTAAGGGGCAGTTCTGAGATAAGAGGAATAATTGACTAGGGAAGTGTACCAGGGTTGGCTAGGTTACTTTCTAAATGTAATCCGTTATAGTTACTAGTTACATATCCAAAATTGTAATCAGTAATGTAACTTTTGGAATACCCAAACTCAGTAAAGTAATCTGATTACCTTCCGTTACTTAAGAGTCATTGGAAGAAGATAAAAAGGATCCATCAATCGCATTTGGTGTCATCATAGTGGTCTCTCGCTCAGGTGGAACAAACTTAACTGAATGCCATTGAGAAAAGAGAAAGGTGTCATATTGTTTTCACAAACATCCTTTCTGAATTTAAAATTAGTCCAAGAAGTAATTATCTAGTTTTTAAAAGAGTATCTGTAATCTGGTTACAATATTTTTGCTAGTAACGTAATTGACTACAGTTAAAACATTTTGTTATAATTACATGTAATCAGTTACTCCCCATCTCTCTCTCTCTCTCTCTCTCTCTCTCTCTCTCTCTCTCTCTCTCTCTCTCTCTCTCTTGTTTAGTGTTTCACTTTGTTGATTATGTTTCGAACAGTATGTTCCCATGCCCCAGTAAAGCTCTTGATGAGAAATTAGAGATAGTAGAGAGAGAGAAGAGAGAGAGAAGAGAGAGAGAGAGAATGAGAGGAGAGAGAGAGAGAGAGAGAGAGGAGAGAGAGAGAGAGAGAGAGAGAGAGAGAGATGAGATGAAGGAGGAGAGAGAGAGAGAGATGGACGGAGAGAGAGGAGAGAGAGAGAGAGAAGAGAGAGAGAGAGAGAATGAGAGAGAGAGACGAGAGAGAGAGAGAGAGGAGAGAAGAGAAGGAGAGAGGAGAGAGTAGAGAGAGAGAGAGAGAGAGAGAGAGAGAGAGAGAGGAGATGAGGAGAGAGAAGTATACTGAGAGATGTAAGAAGAGAGAGAAGAGAGGACAGAGAGAGGAGAGAGAGAAGAGAGGGAAGAGGAGAGAGAGAGGAGAACTGGGGAGTAAGCTGAATTCGATGTAATTATAACAAAATGTTATTAA
>NC_036842.1:16057813-16085827 GCF_002910315.2 Salvelinus sp. IW2-2015
ATAAACAATAAAAATTAACAGTAAACATTACATTCACAGACGTTTCAAAATAAAAGACATTTCAAATGTCTCTCAGTCTCTCTTTCACACAAACACACAGGTCAATCTGCTGAAAATAGAAAACCAGTGAACTTCAGTCAACTGAAAGGAAGTCCTCTTAAGGGGGAAAAAAGCTGTGTGATAAATGTGAAGTAGATCGGAGGAAAGAGAGAGAAAATAACTGTCATGAAGGTACTCTGCCCGCTGAAGCAGAACTTTCTTCAGCTGGGAACAAAGGATGTGCTCTCATGGATAATGGAGAGAATAGAGACGAGCTATTCCTTCAAGTTCACGGTACTACTGTCTCTCTCACAGTACCAGGCAGAGCTCGCCACAGCTAGATCCAACCAGCTGCAAAATAGATGTGCCTCAACATGTGGGCTACACAGCTTCAATCCCCAATCCACCCTAATCATGTGACGTCATCTATGCCATTGTCAATCAACAGGTGGACCTTTGAGTAAACCCTGGTGGGTGTCATCAGTCAGCCACTAGAATAGGCTCCAATATGCCTCCACCACGTGTGTGTGTATTTGTGTGTGTGAGTGTGTGTGTGAGTGCGTGCGAGAGAGAGAGAGAGAGAGACAGAGAGCAGAGCATGTTGACGACCATGGGAGAGAGAGGAGAGGAGTAGGAGATGATTGGACCCAGGCCAGCATTAGACAAAAGGCAGCAAAAAGCCTTTATCACCTCAATTCTGTCTGAGCTCATTTTCCATTTCCTTTTCTTTCAATGCTTGTTTCCCCACACATCTTTCTGCAAAGTAATAATTCATCACACTGCCTCCTCTGAGGTTGCAAATGGGTGAAAAATGACATGCAATATTTCTTTGTTTTGTTTTCTGACACAGGGCTTTCACCCTCGCGTGACCAAGCCTATCTAGAGCGTGGTTGAGAATTTCCTTATGTCATCAGCTACTTGGCTGCTCTGGTCACTATGGAGAGTTAACTTCCTGTTGTCTTTAGACAAGCCAGAGGTATGGGCCGGGAAAAGTCAAGACCCACATTACCCCTGCCCTTTCCAACCCTGTTCTTCATAATTCAGTCAACTTGCAAAATCTGGGTGCAAACAAAGATAATGTATGAGACCTACAGATGGACAACCGGGACGGCTGATTAAGAGGTTGTTTATGTACTCTAGGTGCAGAATGGGCCGTGTACCATAGACATTGGAGAGAGGCAGTGTGTTAGGAATCTCTGATTTTCAGTAGCATAGAAATAGAATCTCATTCTAGTTATGTTGTTGTCTCAGCCCCATGAGTAATGTGTGGAGAAGGCTTCTGAGAATCAGAGACTACACCCGATCAATGGCCAGGAATTTATGACACCAGAGTGGGGAGCACAGGACTGCATTCATCTTCTCCCAGACCTTCTCCCTCCTTCTTCACCAAGCTATTTTTCATAGCAGTGATTTAGATTGTCTTAGATCTAGCTCCTTCCGCATCATTCCCTGGGATGGTCAGAAACACCATACATGGAGAGGGGGCAATCTATGTTTTTATAGAGCGAGTGCCTAGTGTAACAGCAGTACTGCGTGTATTTTCGCCAATAAAAACTAGTTTGGGTTCACTAAAGGAGAGAGGTCTATACAAGCCTATAATGAGTTTAATTAGAAACACATTTTAATTTTTAAACACTGCGGCATATTAGGAACATCAGCAGGCCCATAATGTCCCATAATACCTCAAATTCACCTGACATGCTTTATTCACACACCACGGCTGCTTTGTCACATAGCCTCAAACCAAACTTTGGATGTTGGCTTCTTTGTGCCTGTGACATCCATTTTCTGCCTGCACCTCTAACTTGGGAACACTAAATTCATAACATGATGATAAATCTATTTTGCTTAAAAAAAACTATAGTCATATTGTAAAAAAGAAAAGTAAAAAGAAAGCAATGTTGACATAAACAAAATAGAAACATGGTAGCAGAACTATGTACAATAGTTATTTATCTGATCTAGTGCACCAACTAACGGGATCACATAACCTCTCAAATTGTTTATGGCAACTATGGGCCCCAGGCCAAAAGTCAAAATAGTGGGACAGTTGACCATGGCATGCCGAGGGATGACTATCAGGGTTCGATACTCAGTTAAAGTCAATCCATTTCTGAGTGTCACGACTTCCACCGAAGTCAGTTCCTCTCCTTGTTCGGGCGGCGTTTGGCAGTCGGCGTCACCGGTGTCACGTTCCTGACCGTATTTCCTTTGTTTAGCCTTGTTTAGTTGGTCAGAACGTGAGCTGGGTGGGCATTCTATGTTATGTGTTTCTATGTTGGGTTCATTGTATTAGCCTGATATGGTTCTCAATCAGGTGCAGGTGTTTTACGTTTCCTCTGATTGAGAACCATATTAAGGTATGCTGTTCTCACTGTTTGTTTGTGGGTGATTGTTGCTGTGTCTGTGTTTGTTCACTACACGGTACTGTTTCGTTTCGTTTCGTTCGTTTGTTCGTTCGTTTGTTCGTTCGTTCGTTTGTTCGTTCGTTTGTTCCTGTTCGTGCGTTCATGTTTTATGTGTTCTCAAGTTCAGGTCTGTTAACGTCGTTTATTATTTTGTAGTTTGTTCAAGTGTTTTTTCATCTTCGTTATTATTATGTATTCAACCCACGCTGCGTTTTGGTCCGATCCTTGCTCCTCTTCAGACGAGGAGGAAGACGAGCGTTACAACCGGTCTTCTAGCCACTTTTCATTTTCCATTTGTTTTGTCTTGTTTTGTACACACCTGGTTCTCATTTCCCTTATTAAGTGTTGTGTATTTAACCCTCTGTTCCCCCCATGTCTTTGTGTGGAATTGTTTGTAAGTGCTTGTGCACATGTGTACTGGTGCTCGTCGGGTTTTGTACCCATGTCGGTTATGTCTTTATGCCGTTGGTTTTGGAATTAAACTGCTCCGTCTATTACCTAGTTCTGCTCTCCTGCGTCTGACTTCTCTGCCACCAGTTATGCACCCCTTACACTGAGATTATAAAAAAAGCCTACATTATTCAAATGCTTTTATACCATGGGGAGGTCACCCCCAAGTCTCATCCCATACCTGAAATGAAACCTATAACATGAACATCTTTCTCTGAATTAAATTCTAAAATCAAAACCTATCTATGAAACAGCATGGAAATATAATGATAATCACATAAAAAAACAGTATTAAAGCCTTTGAGAGGGCTTATGGCGTAGTCGGCCTGAGGTGTATAGGAATATAAGGGTGTACAGCTGGTGTGATTCATGATTACCTGGGAGGTGACCAATGCTATTAACATGGAGAACAGCCTGTTAATTACCCATCAGCCTCTGGGGCTTTAATCAGCCTGCCTACCCTCCATGTGTCCACCAATGTAAACAATCATTCAATCAGCCAGCCAGCTACCAAGCCAGCTCAGCTCAGCTACACACCAAACAAACAGGCAATTTACAGATGAAATTGTGGGATTCTTATGATCTTTAGTGAGAAACAATAACATTATCATCCACTGGAGATACAGTTGAAGTTGGAAGTTTACATACACTTAGACTGGAGTCATTAGAACTCAATTTTCAACCACTCCACAAATGTCTTGTTAACAAACTATAGTTTTGGCAAGTCGGTTAGGACATCTACTTTGTGCATGACACAAGTCATTTTTCCAACAATTGTTTACAGACAGATTATTTCACTTATAATTCACTGTATCACCATTCCAGTGGGTCAGAGGTTTACATACACTAAGTTGACTGTGCCTTTAAACAGCTTGGAAAATTCCAGAAAATGATGTCATGGCTTTAGAAGCTTCTGATAGGCTAATTTACATCATTTGATTCAATTGGAGGTGTACCTGTGGATGTATTTCAAGGCCTACCTTCAAACTCAGTGCCTCTTTGCTTGACATCATGGGAAAATCTAAAGAAATCAGCCAAGACCTCAGAAAAGAAAATTGTAGACCTCCACAAGTCTGGTTCATCCTTGGGAGCAATTTCCAAACGCCTGAAGGTACCACGTTCATCTGTACAAACAATAGTACGCAAGTATAAACACCATGGGACCATGCACTTATACACATCTAGATGTGTATAAGAGACAGATGCTGGAGGAAACAGGTACAAAAGTATCTATATCCACAGTAAAACGAGTCCTATATCAACACAACCTGAAAGGCCGCTTAGCAAGGAAGAAGCCACTGCTCCAAAACCGCCATAAAAAAGCCAGATTACAGTTTGCAACTGCACATGGGGACAAAGATCGTACTTTTTGGAGAAATGTCCTCTGGTCTGATGAAACAAAAATATAACTGTTTGTCCATAATGAACATCGTTATGTTTGGAGGAAAAAGGGGGATGCTTGCAAGCCGAAGAACACCATCCCAACCGTGAAGCACTGGGGTGGCAGCATCATGTTGTGGGGGTGCTTTGCTGCAGGAGGGACTGGTGCACTTATGGAAAATTATGTGGATATATTGAAGCATCATCTCAAGACATCAGTCAGGAAGTTAAAGCTTGGTCGCAAATGGGTCTTCCAAGTGAACAATGATCCCAAGCATACTTCCCAAGTTGTGGCAAAATGGTATAAGGACAACTAAGTCAAGGTATTGGAGTGGCCATCACAAACCCCTGACCTCAATCCCATAGAAAATTAGTGGGCAGAACTGAAAAAGCGTGTGCGAGCAAGGAGGCAAACAAACCTGACTCAGTTACACCAGCTCTGTCAGGAGGAATGGGCCAAAATTCACCCAACTTATTGTGGGAAGCTTTTGGAAGGCTACCCGAAACGTTTGACCCAAGTTGACCCAAATACTAATTGAGTGTATGTAAACTTCTGACCCACTGGGAATGTGATGAAAGAAATAAAAGCTGAAATGAATCGTTCTCTCTACTATTATTCTGACATTTCACATTCTTAAAATAAAGAGGTGATCCTAACTGACATAAGACAGGGAATTCTTTACTAGCATTACATGTCAGGAATTGTGAAAAACTGAGTTTAAATGTATTTGGCTAAGGTGTATGTACATTTCCGACTTCAACTGTATGTAATGAACAGCAGTGGATATATTGCACTGGCTTTTGAAAGGAGAAGTAACCATTTTCTGTGAATGTATTGCCTTATCCAATATCAATAATTAACTTTAAACCAGGGGCTGTCTTGACATACCTTTCCCGAATGCTTGTCAAACTAGAAAGGCCAAATGAGCAATTGGGCAGAAGGGGTTGTCGAGCTGAATGTTTTTGGCATAGCCCTCTGACTGTGCTAAGCAATAGCTGATGTAGGGTCATCACACTGATTCATCCCTAGCTGAAATCTTAACTTGCTATAATCTTAACTGACATTAAAAAAATTAAGCAACTTTTGGTTGGGGGATGATTTTCTGTTTGGGGGGCCCTTCTGGCCCACTTTGACTTGTTGTTGTGCAGTGGGAATGCTGCCTGAGTAAAACAAGTTATTCAACACTTCCACAACATCGCTAAAGGTCAGTGTATTGCATCAAATGTCTCATAACATTACGCCGCAGATCTAAAACAACACTTCCTTTTGTGTCCGTGCTTCATATTCCTTGGCGGGTGCTGACAGCGTTGTGCATGAAGCACACTTCCTGTTTACACTCCATTGACAATTACATCGAAAAGCTTTTTGGCACCGTCCCTCCGAATTAATGACTGTTCAGATAAAAGCTTTTTCAGAGGTGTGTGTGTGTGTCTGTAGGGGTTGTCTGTCTGTACATTTTTAGACACCTCTCGTCATGGCAGGCGGTTATATCCACTCGCTGTGTATAACTTTCACATGATTTGAAGAAACAGTCATAAATTATCCAAACCTGTCTGTGTGGGATACTAGGCACCTCTCCCAAGGATAATTTAATTAACTTCTCAGATATCTATGACACCACCCATCCTGTAATATAAAAGAGACTTGGGTAGACTACAGCAATGTCTGCTGTACCAAAGAAGAGATAGTAAGAAGCTCATCTCTTATCTGAGAGTAAAAGACAGCGAGAGAAAGAGACAGTGAGAGAGAGAGTTGTCAGGCGGATATGGCAATGAACAAGAGCTTTGCAGGATCAAACATGCAGTCTCTACCAGTGATCCTCCAGAAGGGGAGCAGGGAGGACAGGCAGGGAGGGGGGATGGGGAGGGAGGGGGAAGCATCAGAGAGACAGGTCCAAGCCACAGAGAGCTGGGGCTTTCATCAGCCAGCCTCCCAGCGCCAGCCCTGCCCTCCACTGCTCTACATGCAGCCAGCCTGGGAAAGGCCACATGAAGGCACCTCTGTAGAGATCACAGTCCCAGTCAGTCACACAAAGCCTGCAGCAAGCAAAGTAAGTGTGTGTGTGTGTGTGTGTGTGTGTGTGGGGCTGCTTTTACATGAGGAATCATTTAAGGTTAATGTTTTCCCGTAAAGTGCATGCTAGAGTATATCAGACTCATACACAGTGCGGGACATGGACATGCTGGTTATCACCTCAGAGGTGAGAGGTACTAAACTGCCATGTTTCAGCACATACAGTACCAGTCAAAAGGTTTGGACACACCTACTCATTCCAGGGATTTTCTTTATTTTGACTATTTTCTACACTGTAGAATAATAGTGAAGACATCAAAACTATGAAGTAACACATATGGAATCATGTAGTAACCAAAAAAAGTGTTAAACAAATCAAAATATATTTTATATTTGCGTTTCTTCAAAGTAGTCACCCTTTGACTTGATGACAATATTGCACACTCTTGGCATTCTCTCCACCAGCTTCATGAGGTAGTCACCTGGAATGTATTTCAATTAACAGGTGTGCCTCATTAAAAGTTCATTTGTGGAATTTCTTTCCTTCTTAATGCATTTGAGCCAATCAGTTGTGACAAGGTAGGGGGGGTATACAGAAGATAACCCTATTTGGTAAAAGACCAAGTCCACATTATGGCAAGAACAGCTCAAATAAGCAAAGAGAAACGACAGTACATCATTACTTTAAGACATGAAGGTCAGTCAAAACCGTAAAATTCAAGAACTTTAAAAGTTTCTTCAAACGCAGTTGCAAAAACCATCAAGGGCTATGATGAAACTGGCTGTCATGAGGACCGCCACAGACAGGAAAACCCAAAGTTACCTCTGCTGCAGGGGATAAGTTCATTAGAGTTACCAGCCTCAGAAATTGCAGCCCAAATAAATGCTTCACAGAGTTCAAGTAACAGACACATCTCAACATCAACTGTTCAGAGGAGACTGCGTGAATCAGGCCTTTATGGCCGAATTGCTGCAAATAAACCACTACTAAAGGACACCAATAATAAGTAGGGACTTGCTTACGCCAAGAAACACGAGCAATGGACATTAGACCGGTGGAAATGTGTCCTTTGGTCTCATGAGTCCAAATTCGCTGAGTCTTTGTGAGACGGAGAGAACGGATGATCTCTGCATGTGTGGTTCCCACCGTGAAGCACGGAGGAGGAGGTGTGATGGTGCTTTGCTGGTGACACTGTCTGTGATTTATTTAGAATTCAAGGCACACTTAACCAGCATGGCTACCACAGCATTCTGCAGTGATATGCCATCCCATCTGGTGTGCGCTTAATGAGACTATAATTTGTCTTTCAACAGGACAATGACCCAACACACCTCCAGGCTGTGTAAGGGCTATTTGACCAAGAAGGAACATGATGGAGTGCTGCATCAGATGACCTGGCCTCCACAATCACCCAACCTCAACCCAATTGAGATGGTTTGGGATGAGTTGGACCACAGAGTGAAGGAAAAGCAGCCAACAAGTGCTCAGCATATGTGGGAACTCCTTCAAGACTGTTAGAAAAGCATTCCAGGTGAAGCTGGTTGAGAGAATGCCAAAAGTGTGCAAAGCTGTCATCAAGGCAAAGGGTGGCTACTTTGAAGAATCTCAAATATATTTGTTTAACACTTTTTGGGTTACTACATATTTCAATATGTGTTATTTCATAGTGTTGATGTCTCCACTATTATTCTACAATGTAGGAAAAAAAACGTTGGTACTGTACATTCAAGTGACATGACAGGAGAACACATACAATATACTTTTCCACCAGAATGCATTGCAGGCATTCCCCGCCACATAAAGAATTAATCAAGTTGGTTTTCAACCTAAGTCTGATGGCCATAACAAAGCTTGGTTTTCAGTGAGAACTGAACAGACCTGTTACAGTGAAACTTCTCTGCTCTGGCTTTGGTTTTAAGATGGTCCCACAAGGCTGAGATGTGTGGCTTAGACAGAGGGGGCAAGGTAGCACACATCACACCGAATGTTCAGCGCGCTGTTCAGTCTGACCTCCGTAATTTTCTTGCCAATCTAAATGTAAAATCGGGTAAAACCGGGTTGCACTCAGTTTGTATGTAGAGGGAGCAGACAGAGATGGCTTCCCTACCTGCTTATCGTCCACTCAGCTCAGCTGGCCACTGCCTCCAAAACTTCTTTCAAAATAGGAGAGAAAAAGCTGCCACTCTGGATTTAGCCTACTTTCCAACATGCCCATTAATTTCAAAGCAGATGTCAAAAAAGAGGGGGAGGATCACTGGGACTAAGCCGCTAAATAACAGAGCTGAAAGACTAACGGGTGGGGACAGGAACAAACTCTGGAGAATGCGAGGAAAAGTTTAAAAAAAACTAAAACAAAGTAAAAACGTGACCTAAGCTGCCATGGGGAATTATATATTAGTAGTGTTAATACAGCTTATAGCTAAATCAATTTATGACTTGTGTTTCATGGAAATGAGGTATTGTTAGTGGATGGTCTGGCCGGGTCATCTGTGTGAGTGGGTGGTCTGGCCGGGTCATCAGTGTGAGTGGGTGGTCTGGCCGGGTCATCAGTGTGAGTGGGTGGTCTGGCCGGGTCATCAGTGTGGTGGATGGTCTGGCCGGGTCATCAGTGTGAGTGGGTGGTCTGGCCGGGTCATCAGTGTGAGTGGGTGGTCTGGCCGGGTCATCAGTGTGAGTGGGTGGTCTGGCCGGGTCATCAGTGTGAGTGGGTGGTTCTGACCGGTCATCAGTGTGAGTGGGTGGTCTGGCCGGGTCATCAGTGTGAGTGGGTGGTCTGGCCGGGTCATCAGTGTGAGTGGATGGTCTGGCCGGGTCATCAGTGTGAGTGGGTGGTCTGGCCGGGTCATCAGTGTGAGTGGGTGGTCTGGCCGGGTCATCAGTGTGAGTGGGTGGTCGGAGTGTGAAGTATCCCACCCACCTTTCATTCCTCTGCCCAAACCTAATCTTCGGCCTATCCCTTCATCCCACCCTTCCCACATGGCAACTCTCCTCCTCATCTGAGCCAAACCGAGGAGATTTAGGGTGTGTGCGTGTGTGTGTGTCAGTGTGTGTGGCAGAGATTAGAGTTCTACTCGGGAACGCAGAGGAGAGGCAGGGATACAGTGAAGGACCTCAGGATACAGCTCTGTCCTATCCACATGAGAGACTTGTCCATCCAATCCCAGATAGCGTGTGGATATATCCTAAGGAAATTCACTATATTCCTAAACAATGTTAACCATTTATATCCATATAATATCATAGTAATAGCAACACCTATGCAATTCTTATTAACTAAAGGTAAAGTAAAAGAATCTCAGCTGATCTTTAAGTAATAAATTGTATTGTGTTATTTACATTCCATGTTAACACAATTCATGCAGAGAATGAGTCATTTCAAAAACAGCTTTTCCTGAAGGACGATGGTTAATTATATAATCCGTCATCATCATCATCATCATGATCAGTGTCCTTGAGGTATGTTTATGACGTTACCACTGGGCTGAACACATTTTATAATTGCCATAATGCATGCAGCAGTTAGCAGCAGTAATCGCATAGCTGGATTTCCTCATTCAGCAGTCCATTTCTGAAAACCACCAAACCATGTCAGCTTTCCCTGTCAGGGATATTACACTGTAGAGGTTGTGTGTCAGAGAGGGAGAATACAGAGGAGAGAGAAAAAGAGAGGAGGAGAAAAGTTTACCCAAGAGCAAAGGAGAAGAGGAATCACAGAGTCTCCTGGTTCCAACAGGTCTAAACCCTCCAAGTGAACTCCCCTCTCCTCTCCCTAATCTACTGTAGAGCTCCACTCAGTGACATCATCAGGTTCCATGCCAAGACACCAGTCACCAGTCATCATAGAAGCAAATCTTTTTGTCTCTGGATCAACATGTGGTAAGACAGGCGAGCCAGAGCCAAATCCACGCTCCAAGCCCAGTTTCATAGTTACTATAAGGGCCCAGACACAAATTGCAGTACTTAGCACCTCTGAATATAATTTGTGAACCGAGTGTGCACCGGTGTCATACATAGAATCGTGTGAAATATTTCAGCAGTCAGACATCTACAGCGTCTATAGTGAATAATTATTTTGCCAAACCAAGATAAATGACATAAAATACAACGGAGGACTTCGGAGTATGATATCATGGGCAGAAAACCCAATTCATCTCCATCCATTATTGATGTTGAAGGGTCATTTATAACAGAACTTATCGATACTGCCAATCATGTCAATTACTATTTCACTAGTAAAGTGGGAAAAACTCAGAAGTGAAATGATAACATTGAAAAGTGAACAGAATAAAAATATCTAATAATAAAAGGATTGCTGTTTTGAATTTGGTCAAGTTAGTGTGGGAGAAGTGTAACATCTATTGTTATCCATCAAAAACCTTGATGGGAAACTATTGAGAATGGTATTGCAGACTGTATTGCCCCTATTTGCTATATCTTTAACCCTGTGGCGCTAGGCTATGCTATGCTAGTCAGCGTTTCTGATGAGAATGATCCCGGATCCGGGATGGGTAGTCCAGAAAGTCCAAAGCCTAAAGGAGTGTGTGTCCACATGCGTGGAAGGAAGCTAAAGTCATTTCACTGCCTAAAAATAGAAGAAGCACCCTTTGCTGGCTCTAACAGTCGCCCAATCAGTTTGCACCCTGCTCTTAGTACTGAATTGTGTTTGATCAAATACAATGCTATTTTTCAGAGAACAAGTTGACTACTGACTTTCAGCATGCATATAGAGAAGGGCACGCAACTTGCACTGCACTGACTCAAATGATGATTGGTTAAAATAAATGGATAATAAGATGATAGTTGAGGCTGTATTGTTAGATTTCAGTGCAGCTCTTGATGTTATTAATCCTAAATTGTTATTGAAGAAACTTGCTTGCTATGGCTTTACATCACCTGCCATCACATGGTTATTTATCCAATAGAACCCAGAGAGTGTTCTTCAATGGAAGTTCCTTTAACATCAGATATGTACAGAGCTGTGTCCCTCAGGGCAGTTGCCTTGGGCCGTTACTCTTTTATATTTTTACAAATTATTTGCCACTGGTCTTACACAAAGAATGACTATGTATGCGTGTGATTCCACACTCTACATGTCAGCACCCAAAGCGACTGAGGCTGAGTTGCGCATTAGCACAGTTGACGATACCATCGCTCGACATGACCAGGTTCTGATACAACTGCAGAAGGACAATGCCTACCTCAAAAACAAGGTAGATCAGATGGAGAACCAGAGCAGACGTAGTAATATCCGTGTGGTGGGATTGAAAGAGGACAGCGAGGGCCGTGACCCGGTCCGTTTCTTCACTTCCCGGATGTCTAGGCATAATCAACTTCACCAAGCCGCTGGAAATCGAACGCGCCCACAGACCATCAGCGCCGAAACCCCGGCCAGATGAGCCCCACGGGCCGTCCTGTAGGTTCCTCCGTTTCCAAGACAGAGAGAAGATACTGCAACTTCGCAAGAGCCAAAGGGGACATCACCATCGATGGCAAGAGGGTCAGCCTTTTCCCGGATATGAGCGCGGATCTCGCCAGACGTCGCAAACAGTTCAGACCTGCCGCCAAAGCACTGAAGGAGAAGAACATCATCGGCTATCCGGTCACATTTACCCCGCTATCCGGTCGCTATAATTGATTTGTACATTTTCAACTAACCGTTTTTTCCCCGGGGTGAGTTCTATTACATTTACAGGAGAGTATATTTTGGTTTAGTCAATATCCACTGGGCGAAGCAAATAAGTGGGTTTAGGCCCACTGCTTTCCCCCTCATTTATGTTAATCTTTCGAAAAGAGACTCAAGCTGCCCTTACCGTGGGCAGTAAATATTCAGCCATAAATGTATATTCACAACGTTTGTTTTCAACTTAGAGAGCTCGCAGGTTTTAGTTTACGCCAAGGTGTAGCTAGTAAGATCAACGTTTTCTACGTTTATTGTTGTTTCCTTCCTAAAGAGACACATTGGTCAATTCTGTGTTCAAACTAAAGTTGAAACATTTCCTCACTATTTACATAGAGATTTCCATTCGGTTATATATTTGAAACCCAACCTATGCTTAATCCACTAAAATATGTTACATTCAACGTAAAAGGTCTTAAAACCCCAATTAAAATGAAAAGAGTATATACATACCTTAAGAAATTAAAGGCTGACATTGTGTTTTTACAAGAAACACATCTTACAGCCAGTGAACACAAGAAATTGAAGAGGGAATGGGTAGGACAAGTTTTGGCGTCCTCTTTTCACTCCAAAGCAAGAGGAACTGCAATTTTGATAAGTAGACACATCCCCTTCTGCGTCAACAACACCATCTCTGATCCCTCTGGCAGGTTTGTTTTGGTGCAGGGGCATATGTTTTCAGAGTCTTGGACCCTATTGAATATTTATGCTCCTAACTTCGATGACCATATGTTTATTCAGAATGTCTTCCTTCAGGTCGCTCAAGCACCACCAGGATGGCTACTGGTTGGAGGAGATTTACATTTTTGTTTAGATACAGTTCTTGATAGGTCCTCTGATAAACCCTCCCTTCTTACCAAAGCCGGCAAGCTCACCATGTCATTCATGAAAGATCTCAATTTACTAGACATCTGGAGACAGTTGCACCCACAGGATAGGGACTACTCTTTTTATTCACACCCACACAACAAACACACACGCATAGATAACTTTTTACTATCGACCCAACTGTTTCGTAGAGTGTTAGATATCGAGTATCTCCCCAGATTGCTTAGTGACCATTCTCCTCTGGTATTATCAATCTCCATTCCTACCAAGGTAAATGGAGCATATAGATGGAGACTAAAGTCTACACTCCTAAAGCAACCTGAATTTTGTGCATTCATCAAAGAGCAGATCAATATTTTTACTTTGACAAACAAACCCTCCGCTCCTGACAGTTTCATTCTTTGGGACACATTGAAGGCCTAYCTGAGGRGACAGATMATTTCCTATACTAAAGGGCTGAAGWGAAAACACGGTGCRGAACTGARTGCCCTTGAATCTGAAATCTCAGAGCTAGAGAAAACCTACCAAAGAGGCCCGACTAAAGATCTATACAGGCTTTTGGTAAATAAAAAACTGAAATATAATATTCTGAACASATATCAAGCTGAGAGGGCCATCACTAAATCAAAACAGMGTTATTACGAGCTTGGAGAGAMAGCYCAYAAAGTATTGGYATGGCAACTGAAAGCAGAGGAAAGTAAGAGGACAATTAATGCTATAGAAACTCTTACTAATGAGATATCTTTCGACCCTACTGAAATTAATAATACTTTTAAGAAATACTATGAAGACCTCTACACTTCCCAATCAAGCGATGATCTATCAGAGATCGACTCCTTTCTCTCCTCTCTCAACCTCCCATGCCTGTCAGGGGAAGAAAGCGAGCGCCTGCGTGAACACTTCTCAGTTCCTGAATTGTTGGAAGCCATTAAATCCTTACCTTCTAATAAATCTCCTGGGAAGGATGGCTTCCCTCCAGAGTTCTATAAAGAATTTAGGGAGTTGTTGGTCCCCTACCTTATGGAGGAACGTAAAAAAGCCGGGGAAGACAACTGCTTTCCAGAGTCTTTCTCTCAAGCAGTGATTACTGTAATCCACAAGAAAGGGAAAAACCCGCTAAAGTGCACCTCCTATAGACCAATCTCTCTCCTTAACACAGATTGTAAACTGGTCACCAAGATGCTATCTAAGAGACTGGAGTCATGTCTTCCCCTGTTGGTCAACCCAGATCAGACTGGCTTCATAATTAATAGATTGTCCTCCAATAATCTCCAGAAGGTTCTTTGATATAATTCACCTTGCTAACAAAAACAAAATACCTAGTGTCGCAGTCTCCCTCGACGCTGAAAAGGCCTTTGATAGGGTTGAATGGCCATACCTCTTTCACGTCTTGGAAAAGTTTGGTTTAGGTACCGTGTTTGTAAACTTGATAAAATCACTCTACAAATCTCCTAAAGCTAGGATTGCTACCAATGGGATTACTTCCTCCTCTTTCCCTCTCTATAGGGGGAACAGACAAGGTTGCCCAATTAGCCCCCACCTCTTTGCCCTCGCCATCGAACCGTTGGCTGAGGCTATTAGAACGTGCCCTGACATACATGGCTTTGAGGTGGGCCCCCATACCCATAAGTTATCACTCTTTGCGGACGACCTTATCTTATTTCTAACAAACCCAGAACACTCCCTCTCTCACTTGCAGATCCTACTACAGTGTTATAGTTCTTTCTCTGGATATAAGGTCAATTTTGATAAAAGCGAAATCTTACCGTTGTCTGTCTTTGACCATCATACCATCAATCACAAGTTTCCTTTTAGATGGTCTCCTATGGGTTTCACATGTTTGGGCATAATGGTGGATGGTAACCTGAACAACCTCTATAAACTTAATCTGGCCAGCTTGTTGCAAAAGGTGGAGGGTGACCTTTATAAATGGATGGACTTGCCTCTCACTCTACTGGGTAGAATAAATGTAATTAAAATGAATGTCCTGCCCAGATTTCTATATCTGTTTCAATCTCTCCCTATCCCTGTTCCCGCAGCATTCTTTTCCTCTCTCGACAAGCTGACCAGACGGTTTATCTGGCACGGCAAAACCCCTAGGGTTGGCCTGGATAAACTGACCCTTGATTACGGTCAAGGGGGCTTAAACCTCCCCAATTTTAGAATGTACTATTGGGCTGCACAGTCTAGGTTTCTGGCTCAGAGGTTTGACAATGTTCCCTCTCCCTGATGGTTGAACATTGAAAAGCTTGAGGTAAATGATGACACTGGGGCAGAATTGTTTTACAAATGGGACAGAAAATCTATAAAAACCATCACAGACAACCCTTTAATCATACATTCTGTCCTGGCATGGTGCAAACTGCATGAGCTGTTCAGACGAGGGGGATTCCTTTCCCCTAAAACCCCTTTATGGAACAATAGATTGATCCCTATGTTTTTCCAGAATAGTAACTTTAGACCATGGTGTGATAAGGGGATCACTCTTCTGGAACATTGTTACGAGGAGGGAGTTCTTATGTCTTTTGATCAGCTGAAACAGAAATATCCCTTGCCTAACAGGGACTTTTTTAGCTACCTACAACTACGAAACTTTATTAGGGTGACTCTCAAGGGACAATGGAACCTACCTAAGATGTCACCTATTGAACAACTCTGCCACGCAGACCAACCACTATTCAAGACCATTTCCCGTGTTTACGATGCTCTTATGTCAGGACTAACACTGCCTGGGCTAGATAAACCCCGACTTAGATGGGGAAAAGATCTGGGTATTGATCTCGATGCGGGTCTATGGAGTGACCTATGCAGGGATGGTGTTACATCCACATTGAACTCCAGATACAGACTGATCCAGTTTAATTTCCTCCATCAGCTCTATATCACCCCATCTAGACTGCACAAGTTCAACCCTGATATCTCCTCCCTATGTTTTAGATGTGGCTCAGATGAAGGAACATTCCTCCATTCCACTTGGCAGTGTTCAAAACTACACGGTTTCTGACAGGGGGTATGCGATACCATATCCTCAATTCACAGGGTTGCATTCCCTTTAGATCCGGAGGTCTGTCTACTGGGTAACTTTACTAACTCCAATCTTAGGCAAAGCCATACTATAAAGCTAACAGAAATATTGCTAGCGATTGCCAAGAAATGTATTGCCTTGAAATGGAAGTCGGATTCCCCCCTGCCAGTTGCAATGTGGATATCGGAAGTTAATAGTTGTATCCCACTGGAGAAAATCACTTACTTCTTGAGGAATAAGTTAGAGACATTTTACAGAATTTGGCAACCTTTTATTGGCTATATGGAGAATCTCCCCCCACATCACATTGAATCTCTATATAATCCTTATATAATGTTTCACACGTAATGTATAGTATGTAGATTACGGCAGGTGATCCAATGTCTCATTATTATTATTTTTTATTTTACTCTTTATTATGACTTATTTATTGTATGTTTGTATATATAATTATATATTTTTTATATATTTTTTTTACCCTCGTCTGTTTCTGTCACTTTGTCCTATTGTTGTCTATGATCTTTTCACTTTCGTTTTGAATGTTCTTAATTGGAAAATACGAAAATAAAATATTAATAAAACAGAAAAAAGCATTGTATTTGTTTCAAAATATTCTCTAAGACTGGAGTTGTGGATAAAGATGGGATGCACCGATATTACATTTTTGGACGCTACCGATGTCCGATATTTTCCTTGCCAAAAACCTGATACCGATAACCGATATTTACAATTATAGCGGCCTTTTAAGCATTCTAGTACAGTTAAATAGTTGAAATACACACACAACAAAAAGTTATTTACACTACCGTTCAAATGTTTGGGTTCACTTAGAAATGTCCTTGTTTTTGAAAGAAAAGCAAGTTTTTTGCCCATTAAAACAACATCAAATTGATCAGAAATACAGTGTAGACATTGTTAATGTTGTAAATGACTATTGTAGCTGTAAACGGCTGATTGTTTATGGAATATCTACATAGGTGTACAGAGGCCCATTATCAGCAACCATCAATCCTGTGTTCCAATGGCACGTTGTGTTAGCTAATCCAAGTTTATAATTTTAAAGGCTAATTGATCATTAGAAAACCCTTTTGCAATTACGTTAGCACAGCTGTTGTGCTGATTAAAGAAGCAATAAAACTGGCCTTCTTTAGATTAGTTGAGTATCTGGAGCATCAGCATTTGTGGGTTCGATTACATGCTCAAAACGGCCAGAAACAAATAACTTTCTTCTGAAACTCGTCAGTCTATTCTTGTTCTGAGAAATGAAGGCTATTCCATGCGGGAAATTGCCAAAAAACTGAAGATCTCGTACAACACTGTGTACTACTCCCTTCACAGAACAGAGCAAACTGGCTCTAACCAGAATAGAAAGAGGAGTGGGAGGCCCCAGTGCACAATTGAGCAAGAGGAAAAATACATTTGTGTCTAGTTTGAGAAACAGACGCCTCACAAGTCCTCAACTGGCAGCTTCATTAAATAGTACCCGCAAAACACCAGTCTCAACATCAACAGTGAAGAGGCGACTCCGGGATGCTGGCCTTCTAGGCAGAGTTGCAAAGGAAAATACATATCTCAGACTGGCCAATTAAAATAAAAGATTAAGATGGGCAAAAGAACACAGACACTGGACAGAGGGTGTGACAATTGAGCAAGTTGAGGAAGCTATACTCCTAGGTTTAACATTGAATGATCAATTATCATGGTCAACTCATATTGACAAAGTTGTTGTGAAGATAGGGAGGGTTATGTCTTTTATAAAAAGATGCTCTGGGTGTTTGACACAAAAATCAACTGTACTAGTTGTTCAGGCTCTGATCTTGATTACAGTCCGGTAATATGGTCAGCAAAGAAAGACCTAGCAAAGGTGCAGCTGGCTCGAAAGAGAGCAGCACGCCTTGCCCTTAACTGCACATACAGAACTAACTAACATATTTCCTGGTTGAGGGTTGAAGAGATAATAACTGCTTCTCTTCTAGTTATGACATATTTTACTATGAAGAAAATTCTAAATTGTCTGCATAATCAAATAGCATTCCGCTCAGACACCCATACATACCCACAAAGCATGCTACAAGGGGTCTCTTTACAGTCCCCAAGTCCAAAACAAAATCCCGGCAATGCACAATATTATACAATGCAATGAGCACATGGAACTCCCATCTCCAATTACTCAAACAAACAGAAAAATCATGGAATGGTGGGGACTGTGAGGGGACACACAGACACACTCTAACACACACATTTTTGTTGTTGAAGTGTATTATTATTAAATGTTTTTGTTGTATTGTTTGTATATCATTGTATTTTGTGTGACTGTCCTTGTCTCTCAGTGTACCAATGTTTTTCATGTAAAGTTTTGTGTTTTTTGTGGATCCTAAGAAGAATAGCTGCTGCCTTTGCAAAAGCTAATTGGGATCCAAATAAACAAATAAACAGCGGGTGGTCCCTAAAACATTTACATTTACATTTTAGTCATTTAGCAGACGCTCTTATCTAGAGCGACTTACAGTAGAGTGCATACATTTTATTACATTTTTTTACATACTGAGACAAGGACATCCCTACCGGCCAAACCCTCCCTACCGGCCAAACCCTCCCTAACCCGGACGACGCTATGCCAATTGTGCGTCGCCCCACGGATCTCCCGGTTGCGGCCGGCTGCGACAGAGCCTGGGCGCGAACCCAGCCCAGCCTGGGCGTGAACCCAGAGACTCTGGTGGCGCAGCTAGCACTGCGATGCAGTGCCCTAGACCACTGCGCCACCCGCTGAACGATCGGCAGACGAACGCTAGATCCACATTAGGTGCAAAGTGTTCAAGCCTTTAGAACAGTTTAGTGTTCACTTCCTGCCAGGAATAGAGATGAGGAAGTCGCAGAACCCAGTGAAAAGACATCACTTTGGGGAGAACTTAAAGACTTGCTACAGTTCAGTCTGGGAAAGTTAAATTACAGGAGTCCCTTGGTAGATTTAGAAAAGTAGTCTCTATAGTTGAGTATGAGACTTGAGTTGCTCAAATATCAAAGTTCGCATAGATTTGTTGTTTTATGAAATACACTAGTAAGGGAGTTGTCAAAGTTGGAGGTGTGTTGTTTTGATCAGTTGATCTGAAGATGTGTTGTGTTATTCCCTGCCAGGAGTCCTAACTTACACATGTATCTGTAGGCTATAGCTCCACATTCATATACCCTTAGAAAAACGGTTCCAAAAGGGTTCTTCAGGTTCCCCATATGGTAACCCTTTTTGTTTCCAAGTAGAATCCTTTTGGGTTCCATGTAAAACGCAGGTTGACGTTTATTGTCATGAATCTTTCCCTGGGGGCAGAACTGAGCGATTTCCGCTAGATGAGCCAGCTGAAAAGCCCAAATTAACTATAAAATTAAAATTCATGAATGCTAAAATGAGCTTTTTGGTTTTCATTTAAGGTTACGGTTAGGCATTAGGGTTAGCAGTGTGGTTAAGGTTTTATGACTTTGTGGCTGTACCAGCCAGAGACCACTCTGCAGGGCTGCCAAGAGGGCAAGATTCATGACAATAAATGCCAACCTCTGTGGAAAGGGTTCTACATGGAACCCAAAAGGGTTCTACCTGGAACCAATAGTTATTCAAAAGGTTATCCTATGGGGACAGCCGAAGAACCCTTTAAGGCTCTAGATAGCACCTTCTAAGAGTCTATGTCAACCATTTACAGAAGGTGTTAGGCCTGTCCTGGACTCTACTGCTTGTCAGTTTCAGAAGATGCTCATTATTTGAATGAGAGAGAGTGGGGATTGAGAATGTTACACTACGTATGTAACACTATTTGGACATGGATTAGGTACACTCCATTATATTCAGAGACACCGCTGTGGAGTCTAATGGAATATTTGATTAGTGTGGACACACAGTAGCTGTAAAATTGCTGTTGTAATATCTGCTTGTCAGAACTGGAGAGCATTCAGCCCACAGTCTGTTTTATATCTTTCTGTCTGTAGGATAGAAGTATGAAGTGTTAGAGTATGAATTGTGTCCTAATGGAGGAGTGGTGCGAGTTATGGAAATGATAAGCCGTTGTCAAACAGAGAAATACATCATATTCATATTTCCCACCAGAGTCATAACACAAGCCAGAAGAGTTTGGACTAAATCACAGTGTAATTGACCTGTATTATGTGTGTCTTGGAGGACCTTCTGCCATGGGAGGCTATAAAAACGTTACGCTACGGAGAGTCGGGTATGTTTCGGAATCTTTCCTCTGCCGGGACAGGGTGTGCAGCAGCTGTCCAAAAATATATCAACAGTGCTCTGCTCTCCTTGTCCCATAGCCAGCATGATTTAGCACTCCTCCTCTCAGCAGGCCTAACACACACACACACACACACACACACATTGCACCGAGGAGCCATTCAAAGACAAGTCTGAAAAGTTTGGATGTACGTAAAACCCTCCATAGTCTAAGTTGTTTTAGTCCTAATATTATATTCCCACCTGGAAGCAACGGTGCCCAAAACTGTATTTAGACAGCCTATTTAAAACAAGTTGTTGTTTCGTTTTATAAGAATTTGATTAGAATTATTCACTGCCTTTTTAGGTCAAATCAACAGTGAATACAATTTTGCTTATTGACAACTTTTGGCATATCCATGGCTCAGACATAATGCATTTTACAGTAGGCCTAGGCCGATATCAGTGTGAATGGTATGTTAACAAAAAATGTCCATATTGAAGCCATGCAATTACTGTTCCAAAACATGTTCAACATATACTGAACAAAAATATAAATGCAACAATTTCAAAGAATTTACTAAGTTACAGTTCATATAACGAAATCAGTCAATTGAAATAAATTCATTAGGCCCTAATCTATGGATTTCACATGACTGGGCAGGGGCGCAGCCATGGGTGGACCGGGGAGGGCATAGGCCGACCAACATGGGAGCCAGGCCAACCCACTGGGGAGCCAGGACCTGCCAATCAGAATGAGATTTTCCCCACAAAAGTGCATTTATTACAGACAGAAATACTCCTCAGTTTCATCCGGGTGGCTGGTCTCAGACAATCCCGCAAGTGAAGAAGCCAGATGTGGAGGTCCTTGGCTGGCGTGGTTACACGTGGTCTGCGGTTGTGAGGCCGGTTGGACGTACTGCCAAATCTTCTAAAACGACATTGGAGGTGGCTTATGGTAGAGAAATTAACATTCAATTCTCTGGCAACAGCTCTGGTGGACATTCCTGCAGTCAGCATGCCAATTTCATGCCCACAGTTGTGGCAAGTTGGCAGGGATGTAAACAGATTTGTGATTTTTTGGGGGGAGAAATAAGCTTTTTGTGAGTATGAAACATTTCTGGGATCTTTTATTTCAGCTCATGAAAAATGGGACCAACACTTTACATGTTGCATTTATATTTTTGTTCAGTATATATGTATATTTCATTTTTTTATGAATATTACTAACAGATTAAATGTATTTTAGCATAGGGATCCATTGAATAAGTATAAAGTGTGTAATACAATACAATGTATAGAAACACAGATGGGGAAAATAGAGTCTTTGATGTGATCAAAGCAAAAATAGCCTACATAAACGTAAGAGAGAGAGTTAACATCGTTTCTAGTTGAGGTTAGTTACAGTACATGTCAAGTGTCCTGGCTTCGCATCAGTTCAAAAGATTGACGAGTGACTGATGTGACCGCCTGGGAGCTGTATGGGAGAGCCGGGCAGATCAGCTCAATCAAACCGTGCCATTGAAAGATGTCAATTCTGCCAATGAGAGCATGCATGAACTATTCTGCATGCATGCATGCTTAGGATTGGACAAAACAGATGAAAAGGAGCTTCATGTCTAATTAAATGTCCATTAGTCTCACGTGGAATTCTCGTCGACTACAATTTTTAAGTAAGTTGTAATAGTTATCGTCATTGATGAGTATTTTTTTCGTCTTAGTTATTGTTGACAAAATTAACACTGCATTGACCAAGACGACACATTTATCTGATTACCCTGCTTTGGTACAGCCTTTCTGTTGCAAATGGGAGGCATAAACAGACATAATGGTCGTAGAAATGTAGAAACGACTTGAAATGCGAAGGGTGTAATGTAATGCCTTTATGAAATACTAGTGCAGTATACAAGGGTTCTATCCTTTTTCAATCATAAATCAACAACAGAATCCTCACACCAACATTGAAACAGCTTTCCGGAGCATATCTCCAGTAAAATGCTGTGAAATGCTAATTGCATGTGAGGCATATCTATCCAGTGACAGATAGATAACGAGCCTTCTCCTCTGCAGTACTTGCTGGTTGGTATTCCACTCGACACTACAGCACTCATTCAAACGCCATCGCTCAGGGACGTCCCACTGTTCGCCTGCAAATTAACCATCCAAATGAACCCTCAATCATTGGCAACATGGAGTTGCACGTGGCTGTCATCAAACACCAGGCCCGCCCCTCTCATCCCTCTCCCTCTCCATGCGCCCCATGAGTGAGACGAGTGAAAGATGGAGATAATTGATGCATTAGCCCACTTTTGTTTCACTTTTTTGGCTCCCTGCCAAGGTTCGTTAAACCTCCAATAACAGATAGTTAAGTGCTTATTATAGTGGTTAATTAAGTACATGTGTACAGTTTAATTGTTATTCTTTTGGCTTGAGAAAAAGGAGAGAGAGCAGGAAAAACAAGGAAATATCAATTTGTTCACATTCACCATCACCACCCACTTGGGGCTAGCTGCTACTTCGTCTCATTCCGACTGTGCGGTGCAGCAACTCCAGGGTGCAGTGATGCCTATTGAACATCAGCACATTACAAAACAGCACGGCATGAGTGTTTTCTAAAGAAATTGCACATTATGCCGGTACGTCCCAAAAGTCAACTATTCAATTCTAGTTTCTCTTTGCATTTATTTGGTAACGTGTTTGTCTAACTGACTGCATGGAGATAAGCTCTCTCCTGGATGGAGAGAAGGAAGAAGTGGAGGAAGGATGTTGGAGAAACATGTATTACTGAGGTCCTGTTGTGTGTCAACAGTTATCTCTACCGAACGAGGGAAAGGACTGGCCTTGACTCAGACAGAGAATGAGAGAGGGAGGGAGGGAGAGAGAGAATGAGAGAGGGAGAGAGGGAAACTTGACATGGCTAGATGGATTGAGAGAGGAAGACAAGGAAAGAGAGCAAGAGTGGAAGAGTGAGAGAACACAAGCGGGACAGAGAGATGGACAGATGAGATGGGGAAGAGTGGAAGAAGGGAAGGCGCAGGGGAAAGTTAATGATGAAGTTTGTTCTCTGTGACATGCACTGACTCTGGTCTCTCAGCCCTTCATGGCACCATGCATGTACGGCTCTGATGGTGAGGAGGGAAGAGGCACAGCCACTCCACAACTCTAGTCTCACTCTCTGGGCTCAGTAAAGAGACAGACAGGGAGACGGATAATCATTCAATTATTAGCTTGGTGCCCTTAACTTGAGAGGGAAAGTCAGAGCTGGCAACATGCTTTCTGAATACTTAAAATCTCTGGGTTTGAATGTTTAATTAGGGGAGGTCTGTGGCTGGGATGGAGATGTAGGTCATTTGACCGTCTTTTTTCCTCGAAAAAGTAAAGTTCTGGGCTAGTTGACTTTGCAGTCAGATGGAGCCACTATGCTGCTACTGAAGTAAAACTCTGGTAGTAAGTGTGCAGCTTTGACTTTAACTGTCAGGCAAAAACAAGTTCAGTGTTGATTTAAGTGGCTGTTGTAAAGTGAAGGCAGATGCCCATGCTGCCAACATACAGTACATAACCAAAAGAGTGTGGACACCTGCTCATCGAACAGCTCATTCCAAAATCATGGTCATTAATATGGAGTTGATGTCAGGGCTCTGTGCAGGCCAGTCAAGTTCTTCCACACCGATCTCGACAAACCATTTTTGTAAGGACCTCGTTTAATGCACAGGAAAGGGCCTTCCCCAAACTGCTGTCACAAAGTTGGAAGCACAGAATTGTCTAGAATGTCATTGTATGCTGTAGCGTTAAGATTTCCCTTCACTGGAACTACAGTTGGCACTATGCATTGGGCAGGTAACGTTCTCCTGACATCCACCAAACCCAGATTCGTCCGTCGAACTGCCAGATGGGGAGGCGTGATTCATCACTCCAGAGAACTTGTTTCCACTGCTCCAGAGTCCAATGGTGGCGAGCTTTATACCACTCCAGCCGACGCATGACATTGCGCATGGTGATCTTATGCTTGTGTGTGGCTGCTTGGCCATGGAAATTACATTTCATGAAGCTCCCGACTAACAGTTATTGTGCTGACGTTGCTTTCAGAGGCAGTTTGGAACATGGTAGTGAGTGTTGCAATCGAGGACAGATGATTTGTACGCGCTACATGCTTCAGCACTCGGCGGTCCCGTTCTGTGAGCTTGAGTGGCCTACGACTTCATGGGTGAGCCGTTGTAGCTCCTAGACATTTCCACTTCACAATAACAGTACTTACAACTGACCGGGGCAGCTCTATCAGGGCAGAAATTTCATGAAATAACTTGTTGGAAAGGTGGCATCCTATGATGGTGCCACGTTGAAAGTCACTGAGCTCTTCAGTAAGGCCATTCTACTGAATGTTTGTCTATGGAGATTGCAAGGCTGTGTACTTGATTTTACACACCTGTCAGCAATGGGTGTGGCTGAAATAGCTGAATCCACTAATTTGAAGGGGTATCCACATACTTCTGTATATATAGTGTAATTAGTAGACCTAGTGCTATCCTGGAAACTGTAGTATAAATGTGTGGAGAAGTTGGTCTAGTTGTAATATATAGAAAGAGGATGCAAATTGGGCTGAGCTGGTCTGGTCTGTGGTAGCTACAGAGTGAGTGTTATACTTGGCTTGGCAGTATGCTAGGCCTGTGAATATTGTGCTGCTGTGACTGAGTCAGTGTTGGGGTTTGGTGAGGTTAAGCGTTGTTGCGGTAAATCCGTTCCCCTTCCTCTCTCTCACAGCTCCTGCCCATATATTTGCCTGGTACCAGCCACTAACAAACACACTCTTAGCTCAGAGAGCTATCAGGCCCGTTATCGGGCCGTCACACAGTACAGGGAAGATAAATCTAGGCAATTAAAATTAAAATTGCAGTGTGCACAGCCGTGACTCTCCCTCTCCCTGGCACCTAGCACGCAGATCAGGGCAGGGATGCCTCCTCCTCAGCCTCCCCAGCCTCACGTCAGAGGGATCCAGTAGTGGTGATACATACAGCCTATACTGCGATGGGAACCATGGGGTTGGACAGAGCACGATATATTCCCTCTCTCTCCCTTGTTCAGTCTTTCACTCTAATGAAAGCTTCCTCCCTCTCTATCATACTTGTTTTCTGGATTGCTAGTTTATTTATTCATTCAAACTTTCCCTTTGTTTCTGACATTTCCCATATCTAACGAGGTGAACTTGACCTGCATAGACAATACTCCGTCTTCCTCATCCTCTGCCCCTTACCTCCCCCTGTGACTGTCCCTTGTAATGTCTTGTTGGGGAAGCATTAGCTAGATGAACTAGAGATGAGCTGGGACACTACTGATCGTGCTCTAGAGAGACGGACTATTTGAAAGATCCAGAGAAAGATCTTGTCAAGATCATGCTCCGGATACTCTTTACTCCAACTAGACCCAAATACCCATCAGCTCAATGTCCTCTTCTCTAATAGAGCTCTGTCCGTGACCCGACCAACCGCAGAAGGAACATGGACTCTCTCCTCTGAGTTACAGGGTAAAAATAGCTGCCTCGGCATCCCAGATAATTCAATACCTCAGGTATAAGAGTGGAACACTTCCCCCGCTGCAGTGAGCTTCCCAGCATACGCTGCTCTAGCCACACCACACCTCGGAGGGGAGAGGAGAACACAGCTCCACGTGACAAGTATGTGATAGGATGAGGTGATACCGTGGAGGTTCACGCTTGGTCTCAGAAAGGGACATGATGAAGGGGGACAGCCTACCAAGGACAAGAGATGCATTATGCGGCTTAACTTGAGCCTTTACTTAGTAAAAGACATAAAATGAGAAATAGCATTAGAGGGAAGATATTGGAAAGTGTATTTCATCCAACAGAGTCCCCTCTACAGTTGCTGTCTCTATTCAGCCTGGAGATCAATAATCACCCAGAGGAGAGGACTGAAACACTATAGCTGCTCTCACATTGATCAATGCCCTATTGATTGGCTGCTGGGTCCGCATCAGCAACCATCAGCACCGGTCAACACCACCGGTCAACTAGCAGCATTACTGTAGTAGTGGTAACAAATCTCTAAATAGGTCCAAAACAGGAGAAATATAAATGATCATCTGTAGCAGGCTGTTCTTTTCCAATGCTGGTTATTTTATAAAACAATTGTTTATATTATAGAAGGATCCAAAAAGAGTACCACAGTAGTCATAATACCCATAAAACCTGGCGGTCAAACAGGAAAATAGTTCCAATAGTTTTTCCACCATTCATTTTCCCCATAGGGGTCTTTAGAAACACTTAAAATAAGGGCTGTGTTTCGTGTAGGCTTACCCTGGCGTAACGTTTTTATAACAATATAAATCTCTGTAGGTGACTTATCAATATATTCACCTGTATTTACCCCGCAAAACGAAATGCTAATTGGCTGCTAATGTTGCTATCATAAAGAACTACAAATACCATTATCATCTGGACGAGACTGCCGAGTCGAGGCAAAGGTAAGAATCTCTGGATGAACTATCTAATGTTTGCTAAATGTAGTAATGAATAAATTGGCTAAGTGTATTTTAATGGACACAATACGTGTTTAGCAAAAGTGTCAACTAAAGATGACATGCAGGAGCTTGCAGGGATTTGTAGTCTTGCATGCTAATTGGCATTTTCGAATCTGAGAGTAAATAGAGCCAAATATATTGATAAAAGTCACCTTGTCTGAGAGAGATTTACATGGTTCAAAACGTCACACCAGGGTAAGCCTACATGAAACACAGCCCTTATTTTAAGTCTTTCTAAAATCCCCAATGGGAAAAATTAATGGACGAAAAACGATTGGAACCATTTCACTGTTTGACCACTAGGTTTTATGGGTATTATGACACCTCCACTGTGGGGCTCTATAGATGTATGCTTAAATAAACAACCTCTAAGCAGATGCAGCCATTTTACAGTATTTGACTGTTTTTCCTGGCCTGTTTTGAAATTATTATTTTCTTACTGGATTTGACAAGGAATCATAAAGAAAATGTACTATTAATAAAGGATAAAACCGACAGATGCACCCTATTTAAAGAAAAGCTTTCCTTCACTTGCATAATCTACATGTAAACACACACACACATCTTCAAAGCCTCAGGTGAAGCTGGTCAGTGAATTTTCATGCGTCTGTTTTCTTTGAGCATGTCTCCATTACAGCCTTGCCAATCTTCGATCTTTGATCCATGACAATAATGTGGCCTTTCCCCGTACCTCCTCCCGCTCTGTTAGCAGTCACCTGGAATAATAACAGCAACATCTCCAACAGCAGCACAATGCAGTCAGTGTGCCTAGATAATGCAAACGACCAGATAAGCAGCTCTACAAAGGGGTGTGTGTGTGTGCTTGTGTGTGCATATGCAGCAGGAGATATGAGGAAGGATGATGGAATCTCTGAGGTATGGCAGAGCTGTGAATAGGATGGCTTTTCCATCTGCTGCTGGTACACCCTCAGCTCAGACAGGACGGAGGGAGCAGAGCAGCACACCACACCCTAGCACAGGCGTACGCAAAGGTAGAGAGAGAGATAGAGGGATGAGGAAGAGAGACATCCCTCTTTCTTTCACCGCAGGCACCCGCTTTGTGATAAACCCACAGGCGTTCCCCCACTTCACTTCCTCCCCATCCATCTCTGTAATGGTTCCAGTCTCTTATCTAACCCCTATGTAAATACCATCCATTTACGCCCTAAGCAGGATCCATATAGTGTGAGCTACTTCGCTGGTGTTTGTTATTTAGTGTGTGGGTTTCGTCGCTGGGGAAACTATAAAGAGGAGAGAGAGAGAGATTTAATAAAGGTCAATTTGGCAAAGAATATGGAGGCACACTCAAGAAGCTTTCTGACTGATTTAAATTATAGACCATCCAGCCCTGCTTCATCCTTCAACAGAGTTCATCTAAATGCCATGGATGTTGCTCGAATAGCCCAGAGATGCTCAATGAGCCTTTCATTACCAGTGATGATGAGACTGGATTGGCGGGG
>NC_036842.1:16085839-16092373 GCF_002910315.2 Salvelinus sp. IW2-2015
GGGGGGGGGGGGGGGGTTCTGTGGTCCACTGCAGACCTTGTGGCTATCAGTGGTTAACGGCATGCTTATTGTAAACACTGTGGGTGTTGTTGCCCCGGTGACAGCTGGGAAATCTGGTGCTGACATTGTATGCCTCTCTAGGTGTGACTCCTATGTGGAAACCTCATTTTAAACATGAGGGATTACCAATATGAACTTACTGATATCATCATGAGACACGACATTGAATCTAATCCTCATACAGGCTACTGCTTCAATGTTGGGATGAGGTGCTCCCTGAAGTCAACTACAAAGACAGCCTATATTTCATGGAGCCGTTTGTTGAGTTTCAAATATATGTAGCCCATTACATTGAAAAGACTGTATCCTCCAACAACCCACAGCAAAAAGCCCAACCTGACCCAACGTACATTGTGAAGCAACATCATCTGCCATCTGCTTGTATGAAGAGTAGGCACGTCATGCAGACGCCCCATGGTTCGGCTGGCTAGCACCAATTTAATGACTGCTCTATGTCTCTTGCAGTGTGCTTTGACCAGTAGTGGACAGGCGTATCCTAATTTCGACCAATGGGCACACACAGGGGAGGGATTTCCTCTGAGCCACAACTATTTCCTGGTACGACCCTGGCCGCTTGCCATGTGCATCTCTAAATGAATGGATTGATAATGTTAGTTTAGTGTGAACACTGGCCTCTATTTGTGCCGTTTGCATAGTCGTTAAATTATTTATGAGGCTTCCACCAGCTGCTGGTTCGCTCTGAGCATTACACAGAGAGAGGAAAGACCTCCCATCACATAAATAAACAGTCCTCCGTCCTCATTTCCTCTTGGCCAGTTCAACTGGGATTCACATGAAGACCAACGGAGGACCAACAGACTTCTACGACTCTGTAGACGAGCAGTGCTGTGGTGCTCAGTTAATGGCTCATACTGGAGCTAAGAGCCACAGTTAGAATACCAAATAAGTTGTATTATGTTGATCCAAGTTATCCAGAATATTATCCAGCCTTGAGAAGATGTAATGCAAGTGACTTAATACAACTCCGTAGACAAGCTGTACATGGTTATAAGTCGCTGGCATAAACTGGAGCTAGAGGCAAAGTTGCAAAAACATATAACTTTTATTTGAGTTATCCAGAATATTATCCAAGTGTCTCATGGAGAAAAAAGGATGTGGTTTTAGAGCAGTGAAGCAGCTGGTAAAAGTAGCCTATTGTAAGACAGTCTTACAGCTTTGCCAATAGACAGCAGACTAAAGTCTAACTGGGCTGCATGGGCGCTGCCCCTCTCCCCAGTGTTAGTCCCTCTGGAGCAGGTCATTCTGTCACAGCTCCAGTCAACAGCCAACCGGTCATCTAGACCAATTCTTGCTAAATTCCATTTCCCTTTCATACACCACTCCCATTTAACCCGCGACCCAATCAGTGGCTTCCTTCCTGATCCCCATATTGCAGAGTATTCTTTGGCATTAAATAAGAGGCCTAGCCATTAGTGAGGTCTGGTTGTGTGTGTTCTCCCCACGTCTTCCATTAGAGGGACAACCATCAAGGGAGTGTGTGGATGGTAGGCCATATCAGGGTTGGTGGTAAGACACTAACAGCTCTTGGCATTAAATCAGAGCAGCCACTCTGCTGGTGCAGTGCATTGTGGGAGATCCATAATTCATAGCTCTTAATAAAATAAAGAAGTCTAATAATGGATGTGGGGATCCAGCACTGCCTCGCCACCGCTGCGTGGCTGCCTGGAGGCTCCGACTCTCATTACCTGAGAACAAGAGAGGAGGACTACCGGGATGGCTTTCCTCACCGAGTCCCCCTTATCCCAGCCTCTCTTCCCATTCCTAGTCCCTCCAGCAGAATCCAGGCTGTGACTTGAGAGCAGAGCACTTTTTTTCCTTGAAAACTCGTAGGCAGACACCCTCCAGTGTGGGCCAGAAATGCTCAGTGAGATTTAGTGGTTAATTCCCCCAGCCAGCCTGGATAGATCCCAGGATATTGGGCAAGTTGCTTGTGTTTTTAGGGCCTCTGATTGAATGCAGACATTATGTAAGCTGCTGATTTTGTTTGGTTGTTATGCAACATATGCAGCAAGAGATATGTATCAGAGAAACATTTCTGAGACCACTCATGTCTGCCTCTTTTTATGCTAGAGAAAAAAATTGCCTGTCACATTACAATGTGATTCAGTGATTTTGTCAATATCCCTGCGGTTACAAGCAGATACAAGAGTAATACTCTTGGGAACTTTTTACATGTTTTAACTTGCGTAAAGCCCCTCGGGGGGAAACGATAGCAGTGCTTTAATACCATATAGATCAGTGTTGCTGTCTACTCCCATTTAACGCTTCATTTAAACACAAAAACATCATATTGGATTTTATTCATTTCCGGCGAGGCAAACTCTGGCCGTTGTGCTGAGTCATCATCGCCCATAAATGATTCATTTAATCCCAAAACAGACCGCCCGCTTCTGCTTTCTGATACATTTTTCATCCTAATAGTGCCATGATCAGTCCACTCACACCTTCTCTACCCTACAAGCAACAGCCAATCAGAGTGCTCGATCCCTTGCTGAAAACTATCAATCACAATCTGCCACCCTACACATTAAGTACGGTTACATGAACACAATAGTACGATTATTGTGGATAGTCAGATTAATACAATAGATTTTTCAAAACGTTTACATTCTTTGAAAGAGAAATGATTTCCCTAATAATCCTGTTTACGTGGACACATCTGAAATCAGGCTACCAGATGGGACTTTGGCAAATGCAGAAAATCACCAATCAAAATAAATGTTCTACCACAGTGACCATGTTATTTTTTCGAAGCCTATTTGATTCTGAGTTTGGACATACGGTATAAAGTTTGTATGTGAAAACTATTTATAAAGATGCATACTTTCAGTTTTTCCAAACTCAGGTCACTCGCACATAAGAGGGAGGCTTGTGCTACCGGTGCTGGCACATGTGAAGATCAGATACACCACTGGAACTCAGATAAAGCTGTTTACATGTCCTAATCATTTGAAAGATTGCTCAGAAAACCAGGTGTTTTAATCGGCGTATGCTTCCTCCGTTTACATGACTAATGCCAAACTCTGCCTACTTCCATAATCATGGTAGTACTCAGTGACTCCGCACACAGTCCACTACTCTACTTGTTGGTCTGTCAGCCCTAATATAAGTCTCTGTACTGCTTTACATGCTCTGTAATGAGTGGCAAGCACAAGACAGATCAGCCACATTGCGTCCTGAGGAGGCAAACGCTAACAAATGGCTTTAATATTCACCAAATGGAAAGGCAGATTCTTCACAGGAAGCATGGGCCCAGTGTGTTAGTAGGAATGCCATGTGCTGCTGCAGGAACAAGGTCTTCAGTCTTGCGATAGCAGGTCATGTGGTCTTGGGTGAATGACGGAGCAGAGTTTATTGTTTGTTGAAATTAATTCAGAGCATCTGCAAGGCATCATCAGTCCACCTATGAGGCTTATCAGCAAATCATTCAGCAAACTTGGTTGCAATCCCAAACGGACTGCTATTTTCCTTCTGCTATTTTCCAGCATCTACAGTATAATACATAATGTGATTCTTAGTGTAGATACAATACTCCCTAACTCCTTCCGTCCTCTCCCAACACTCGGATGCGCTATGCTACAGCCTGGTTTAACTGGGGTTTAACTAGGGTCTGTGCAGCCATCCATAAAGCTGCTTCCTGCATCCTCTCAGGGGTGGGGTAACAGCCACACTGTAACAAGAGGCATTCATCACTGAAGAGGACCGCAACCTGTTAAATGTGGAAGATATACACAAAACAATATCCGTGTTGGCCATCGGGAGGCGAGTGGTGATTGTTGTTGCTTGCACGTGCTAGCAGGCCTAATAATCTCAGCGTGTTGAAGCATTCATGAGGCTGAGGCTGGAGCGGAGAGCAAAGTCGTGTAGGAGAGAACACAACATAAGCATTCAGAATACATCTATCTTAATCTGCTGCGATGTAACAACTCTGGGAGTGTTTCAAATGAAGAATTCTCACAGGAATATGCTAAACGGCTGCACAGTTTCAGAGCTTATCTAACCACCAAAACTACAAAATTAAAACATGGTTGTCAAAATGGTGATGAACTAATAAAAGAGGAAAAGTAATTAATTAAACAAAGTTGTAAAGTCTGCTCGTGAGGGGAATGAGGAAGGAGAAGAGGTTGGGAAAGGTTCCCGTTAACCGTGTGGTTGAATAAGCCATCCCATTGTTTTCTCATTACCACCATCTTGTTCATCCTCAGGCGACGAGAAGCTGTCGTAAAGCGGATGAGAAAATGAAAATGTTTTAGTTTATCTCATATTCAGCCGATTTCTGCTCTTGTGCTTCCCGAGATGCACCTTTTCTCTCCTGGAGCCCCTGGATCTTGTTTTAATTTGGAAAAGGCTGTTCAAGGTTACAGGAGCTGTGCAGAATGTACTTTCCCACACTTCACTCCTGTGTGGTTTTTCCTCTATTTGTTCTGGAAGCCTGGGTGGAGAAAAGTAGGCCAGATATCTGCTGTTCTGCTGTCCTCCTCCTTCTCAACAACCTTGACACAAGAGCTACAGTCACAGACAAAGGGCTAAGAGGTCTTGGTATGCTACTATTGCACTGGAGTAATTGTTGGTTGGGGTTTGTGCTTGACCTTGTCCACACTTCTGAAGGGGGTGGGGGGTTGATGTGTGAAGGTCTGCTATGTTTACACCAAGACATGCTCAAGGCCTCTGTCAGGAAACCCTCCCCTCAGCTCCACATGTAGTATGGAGGTTCCGCATCCTGGTAAACACCATCAATATAAAACCAGACCCTCCTGGGGCCTCCCGGTGAAGGAGTATTTTATGACATTCTTAATTTCCACTAAGGTGTTACAGATGCTGCAGCTCCATTTCAGACAGTCCCGATGAATCGAACCAGGTCCTTTCTAATTAATCTTTGTAGAAGCGGAGAAGACGGGTTTCGGCAGGGGTGCAAGGGCCTGGAGGCCTCTGACATCTGGCTGTCAGGTTTGGTAGAGCTATCTGTCGAAGGGGCATCCCCCACCCCCAACACCAACTTATGCGTTTTTTTCAGAGATGTGGGGTGACAACTGCACCAGTCTTCCCCCAGCCACCCCTCCAAACCCCCCCAGGACACCCGGCTTCCACATGAAGCACACACACACACACACACCACACACACACACACACACACACTCCCCAACCAGCAGCGCACCAACAAGCCTACCGAGATCCTCGTAATATATGGTCACGTTCCTGCGGGTCATATGGGCCATTGATGAGGAGGTGGCAGGTGACTAAGCGGATAAGAGCAGTTGTCAGTATACTGAGTAAGATTTGCTGTGTTGATCCCTGAGCCGACTATGTGAAAAATCTGTACGATGTGCTTTTGAGCAAGGCACATAACCCTAATTGGGTAAAGTCAACTCTGGATAAGAGCTCCCGTGCTAAATGCCTAAATATGATATGATTCCATTTAACCCTATTGGCATGAGTTGACCGGCTTCACTTTCTTGTCCTATGCCGTTTGCATATACTGGTTCTCAGCAGCTGGATGGTGGCTGCGTGTGGGCCATCGGGAATGCTTTGGCTAGAGAGCATGAGTGTTGATTATCCCAGTCAACATGATGTAGGGATGCTGATGGAGTAGGGGTGCTTGTCGTTCACCCGATTGTATTCCCTTGCCACTTGCTACAATACCAAAAGGCTAAATTCTTATGGTGGAGGTTTCGAGGTGTTGTACAACGGTGTTAGTAGTACTATGGGTGCCAAACTGTTATTACACACGCTCGCGTTACGAGGACTCAGTTATGTATTTGTGTCATACTCTGCGAACCAGATTTCTAAGTATATAGAAAGGCATCAGTATTTTTACATATCTGATACTGGATGTTGCTGTCCTGTTGCAGATCATCATTCTCCAAGTCATCCTATTATAGTCGTAGCCCACAAATAGGCTATATGCTCCCAGCAGGGCTCCATGGATTCAGGAAACAGCTTTAACAGTATATCTGCTCCTTATCCGATCCGAGTGGCCTACCTTCCCTATATCCTAGGAACCTACTTTTTAAAAATGTATATACCTTTTCTATTTGTGGCACTAAAACAAATCTTGTCCACAATATGTTTTAATCTGAATTCTCTCTTGATCTGTAGTGCATACTTCTGCTCATTTATCATTCCAACTCCTTTCAAATATGAATTTCCTGCAATCCAAACTCGCACAACGGCCATTCCGATGAATGAAAGAAGAACATCTGTTACTATAATACACCAATAAAGTTGAATGAATTCGGGAAAGTGCTCAAAACAGCCGTTCGAACTGAGTAGAGAGGGAAAATGTATTTTCAGTATTGTTATGAGATTCGACATACTTGAAATTGTGGTGTTTGACACCAGCAACATTGATTACATTTTATTTATTTACCTTTATATTAACTAGGCAGTAAGTAAGAACACAATTCTTGATTTTCATTATGACGGCCTAGGAACAGGTTGAACTGCCTTGTGTCA
>NC_036842.1:16092398-16199975 GCF_002910315.2 Salvelinus sp. IW2-2015
GATGAAGCGAGTGTCTTCATGCACTTGGAACACACAGGCATCGAACCATATCGTAGGTTATAACGGTGAGGTTAAAACATTAGGAACACCTCTCATGGAGGAGACTGACCAGGGTAGTTTGCGAAGGTGTTCTAGCTCATGATTTTACGATTTGTCACACACCAGCACTACACACTAACACACACAACTCAAGCACACACACCACTACACACACACACACCACACTACACCACACAACACAGCACAAGCGACAGCACACACACTAAACAGAACAAATCCTCTAATATATTAGCACGCTCCTCGCGTATATGGGCCATGATGAGGGTAGGTGGCAGGTAGACTAAGCGGATAATGAGCAGTTGGTCAGTATGAACTGAGTAGAGATTGCTGTGTTGATCCCTGAGCCGGACTATGTGATAATAATCTGCGATGGTGGCTTTTGAGCAGGCCACATAACCCTAATGGGTTAGAGTCAAGTTCTGGATGTAAGAGCTCCCGTGCTAAATGCCCTAAAATGTAATGATCCATTTATACCCTATTGGCATGAGTTGACCGGCTTCACTTTCTTGTCCATGCCGATTTGCATATACTGGTTCTCAGAGCTGGGTGGTGGCTTGTGGGCCATCGGGAATGCTATGGCTAGTGAGATGAGTAGTGTGAATTTCCCAGTCGAACATGATGTTAGGGTTGCTGATGAGTAGGGGTGCTTGTCGTTCACCCGGTTGCTATTTCCCTGCCACTTGCTTACAATACCTAAAGGCTAAATCTATGGTGGATGGTCGAGGTGTTGTACAACTCTTGGGGCAGAACAACATATTTTTACCTTGTCAGCTCAGGGATTCAATCTTGCAACCTTTCGGTTACTAGTCCAACGCTCTAACCACTAGGCTACCTGTGTGTGTGTGTGTGTAATAAGCTCTTAAAGTCAGTAATTGGTATGCAGTTATGTGTTGCTTATTGGTTGTGTGTGGTGCATTGGCACAGAAACCTGTTGGTGGATATAATTATAAATACATTTAAATCTGATAATTGTCTGCAACCACCTCTGATGGTAGTGTAATGATACTGGCAGGGAGAGGGAGCTCATCCGTGGTGGTCGTGAACCCTCAACCTTCTGGCCTGTAGCCCTTCATGACATCGACAGTGCCACAAAAAATGTGGACAAGTCGATATCCATGTTTCTAAATGCAGGGTTGCTACAGTTATTGTTATTTGTGGTGGTAATGATGATTTGTGTTGTTAATTTGATGAGGGGGGAGAGTGTACACATTGAAAGTATTTTAAACATTGGGGAGGGGGGTGCATTTTTTTTATGACACCTCCAGTTGGACCATATTTCTCTCAGCTCCATGGAGAAATGTGTAGAATTGCAGGAAATTGCCTTAAAATACAAAATAATTCTCTACAATGCAAAGATTGGGCCTCTAAAATGTTCTCTAAAATTCATCCGTGCCGATGGGCGTACCGCGCCCACCACCTAAGCCCTTTTTTGATCCAGAAAAACCCTGGAGATGTTTTGTAACACATGCTATATGCACCACTAGACACGTGAACGAGCTAACAGAGGAGTATGGAATGATTGTTCACTGAAGGGCTTATTCATTCTGTGTGTACAGTATGTGTTGGAATAGGTGGACCGTTCCAGAGAGAAAATAGTGCAACACTACAACCCTAAGCAGAGAATATCACAACGGGTGTTACATTATCCCAAAAATTCACGAGGCTATTCTGAGTTACAGGCTGGTTTAACATATGGTGCTAAGCTGGATTTCGGTCCTTAATCAAATCTACAGTAAATGATGCTGGGGATTTTGAAAAGGTTGCTGCAGTGATTAGGCTTACACAAATGTAATTTCAGCAGGGAGAATATATCAGGAGCGCCAGTTACTATGCCAGCCATCATCCGCCCGGTTTGACAATTCATCTGCGTCAAAGCTTAGCTCATTTTCTGTAGTAATGTGTTTTCAATAGACCTAATGCCATTTGTGTTTGACATTTCAAAAAACACTATTAAATATCCAAGAGCCACACAATGGGCCAGACGGAATACCAGGACATGTACTGTGAGCATGAGCTGATCAACTGGCAAGTGTCTTCACTGACATTTTCAACCTCTCCCTGTCCGAGTCTGTAATACCAATATGTTTTAAGCAGACCACCATAGTCTCTGTGCCCAAGAACACTAAGGTAACCTACCTAAATGACTACTGACCTGTAGCACTCACGTTTGTAGCCATGAAGTGCTTTAATAAGGCTGGTCATGGCTCACATCAACACCATTATCCCAGAAACCTTAGACCCACTCCAATTTGCATACCGCACCAACAGATCAACAGATGATACAATCTCCATTGCACTCCACACTGCCCTTTCCCACCTGGACAAAAGGAACACCTATGTAAGAATGCTATTCACTGACTACAGCTCAGCATTCAACACCATAGTGCCCTCAAAGCTCATCAATAAGTTAAGAACCCTGGGACTAAACACCTCCCTCTGCAACTGGATCCTGGATTTCCTGACGGGCAGCCCCCAGGTGGTAAGGGTAGGTAACAACACATCTGCCACGCTGATCCTCAACACAGGAGCCTCTCAGGGGTGCGTGCTCAGTCCCCTCTTATACTCCCTGTTCACTCATGACTGTACGGCCAGGCATGACTCCAACACCATGATTAAATATGCTGATGACACAACAGTGGTAGGCCTGATCACCAACAACGACGAGACAGCCTATAGGGAGGAGGTCAGAGACCTGGCCATGTGGTGCCAGGACAACAACCTCTCCCTCAATGTGATCAAGACAAAATAGATGATTGTGGACTACAGGAAAAAGAGAACCAATCAGGCCCCCATTCTCATCGACCGGGCTGCAGTGGGGCAGGTTGAGAGAGTGTCCACATCACCAACAAGTTTCCTGCCATCCAGGACCTCTATACCAGGCGGTGTCAGAGGAAGGCCCTAAAAATTGTCAAAGACTCCAGCCACCCTAGTCATAGACTGTTCTCTCTGCTACCGCACAGCAAGCGGTACCGGAGCGCCAAGTCTAGGTCCAAGAGGCTTCTAAACAGCTTCTACCCCCAAGCCATAAGACTCCTGAACATCTAGTCAAAATGGCCTAGCCCTGACAATTTGCAAGTGCCCCCCCCCCCCTCCCTCTTTACACCACTGATACTCTCTGTTGTCATCTATACATAGTCACTTTAATAACTCTACCTACATGTACATACTATCTCAAATAACCCCTGTGCCCCCGCACATTGACTCTGTATCGGTACCCCCATGTATATAGTCTCGCTATTGTTATTTCACTGCTGCTCTTTAATTACTTGTTACTTTTATCTCTTATTCTTATCCGTATTTTTTAAAACTGCATTGTTGGTTAGGGGCTCGTAAGTAGGCATTTCACTATAAGGTCTACACCTGTTCTATTCGGCGCATGTGACTAATAACATTTATTTGATTTGATTTGTATTGGATGACCTACTGTGCAACAAATGTGACAATAATATTATAACATGTCAACTGTTCATTTGTGCCAGAGATAATGTGATGAGCCAAAAGCATCCGATAATAGAGCACCATTAATGATGCCTCTCGCACAATCAGTCTTTCTTCTACCTCTTTCTCCCTCTCGTATGATCGACTTCTTTCTACCTCACAAACACAGCCCACTCCACAAAAACTCTTCTTTTATCTGACACCTACACACTCTTTGTGTGCAAAGCTTCAATATGCTTTGTGCACAGTCCCATTCACAACCCCTTCCATCTTTCTCCATCTTACAATATCTATTCCAAGAAACACCATTTCACTCGTGCTTTTCACCTCTCTCCTCTTCTCTCCCTCCCTCTTTCTCTATGTATTGCTGTGAGGTTGAGGGTCTTGGTGAGGTCGGTGAGAGAGATGAAGTGCATGGTGGGAAGATTAATGTGTTCAGACCACGCAGTTGATCTCAGGAGGCCGTCTGAAGGTGGTGGTCAGGGTAAGCACTATCCCAGACTCCCACAGTAAAGTCCACACTCAAGGTCACCCAATAAAGAAGAAGAGAGGGGCTGCAGGTTTGAGGAAAAAGAGAGCAGTAGTGGGGCTAGAGTGGAGGCTGGAGCAAGGACACTCCTTGCTCCAGCCTCTAACACACACAGTCATGAACACACACAAATCCAAACAAAAGGTGAGTGCGAATTAAGATGTGAGTATATGAACATCACACAAAGTTCACCAGTGGTCAACCACCACCCCTACACACACTTTCGTCTGACCTTGTAAAATAATTGTAGTTTATTTAAGGGACAAGCCTCCCATTAGTCCACCAGTGAAAAACATGTTCTGCTACGTTTAATCCTCTACGTATGCTAGGAGTCATCTCTTTACAGACATACAGGTTTACAGGGAAAACTAGTGAGCTAAAACTAGTGAGCTAATATTAAATTAACTTGGAGGACAGCAGAATACTGAGTAAAGGAAATAAATAATCTTAAGAAGAAAATTTTTCTGGTGGAAAATAATGGATACTGCCCAATTTGTCACTGAGTACCTGACTATGGGAGAAAAAACAAAATGGAGAGAGGGACTCTTCTGTTCCATTCTACTGTCCTGGGGCAGATGTACAGTAAATGCATGAACTAAAACGACTTTGTTCTCTCTACACAATGGCCAGAACTGAGTCTAACCGCATCCCTAAAGACCACTTTCTTGCAGATAACAGAACCCATTCAATAATACAGTATGACTGCTAGGTGGAAGCGGTTCTGCTGCACTCAACTGCACTTTCTTAATACTTCATAACAGTCTGGCAATGAGCACCATGAGCTCAGAAATGGGGGAACATATTTCTGCATGGACGAAAAGAGACAAGGCTGAGTGAATCCGTATGAAAAATATTTTCAAAGCAGAAGTACTGTACCCCTCAGTTTCACATGGTTCTAATTTTGGTGCTGGTGCACCTGCATACCCATGTGTGTTATGCTCACTGTTGTAGAAAATCATTATGTAACAACAGTATTGGACCTCTTCTCTGAAACTCATTGCTCCTTCTCAACAGCAGCACTGTGGGGTCTTGCAGAATCTACACACCGGGAGGCGGTCAACTTCTTTCTAAACTGGCAGAAGCTTTTGTTTCTGTTGAACAGATCCTCCTACTGATATGGTCCTTGGCGGTCCTTGGCAGCGCATGGCTGTGTTGGTGGTTGGATTAACCTTTTACTGCAGTGGGCACACAGAGTGACTCTTGGTAGTCTTAAACAAATCTACTTTGAAACAAAAGAATACACCTCACACACATGGTTATGGAATTTAAAAAAGAAGACACCTGTACCATGTCAGATATAGAGATGAAATGTATTCAATTTTGAGTCTGCGTCCCAATATTACACTTTATATACATCACAGAAGAAATATAACAAAACTGTTTGACATAGAAACACCAGATTTTCGGCGGGTTTTTGAAATAATGTTCATTAGTTATGAAATTATTAACAATATTAATAACATTCCACCCATGAGGCCACTAGGTAATCTGACTGCAGAAAATGGCACTGGACATGATGACATCCGCCCAGTGACTAACTGCTTTATGGGAGACACCAGGAAAAGGAGTACACTGAACTAATTGCACATATCCACCATGTGAATGGAAATGGGTAGGTAAATACTGTCAAAAATCCATTGTTGTTGTTGTTAAAACTCACTTGTCACTGAGCCTACAATCCAAAAGCAGGATTGCCTGCCTGCCAAAAAGCAATCTGTTCAGAGTCAACAATACATTTTCCCTGATGCAAATCTTAGAACAAAATAATAGCCTGCCCCACAGACAGAGAAACACAACTCCATATACACACTTTATTCACAAGCAAACACAGAAAACACTGACTAAACTAACACACGTTTGAACAGAACTAGCAATGTCACGCTAAGAATGCAGTGTACAGAGGGTTTGGCTGAAGAGGCAGGGGGTGTCCACATTCCAAGCAGCGCATAGTTGAACCGGTGCATTGTTGAGCTCCTTGAAGGTGGGGATGGGTGTGTTCTGAACTCTCTATTCTCTGTCCAGATGTTTCTTGTTGTCTGGCTCAGAGCAGAGGAGGGGGAGGGGATTACACAACTCTCACTCAGTACTCAGGCTGAGCAGGAAGTGGGAAGCAAAGGACCTCTTTAGCGAATGAAAGGGGAAAAAACATAACTGAGGAAAACACCAGACGAAAACACCACAGAGAGGGGCTGTGATCAGAATATGACAGACAAGACGAAGCCAACAACCAAAACAGACTTGGCTAAGGGTTACTGCTTTCAAATGAAAAGCATAGGAATGTCAAGATGTTTATAGGTCGACCGAGTTAATATCTATGGTATTACAACACTTCCTCAACAAATTCCCAGAGCTCAGTAGACATTGCTAATGGTTGCATCACACAAGTAATGCACTGTAGGTAAATCTCTGTCAATCTGTGTTGTTAAGTGGCAAGACTGCTCATAGTCAAAGGGAATCTCAGCATGCAGTACAGCATTGGCGTTTTGGGTAGAAACGTTGTTGTCCTAAGAGGCCTATATGGTGTCGGTAAATCTAAGTTGTGGACCGGGGCTGGTGTGGTTAAGGTAAATCTTTGTCTGCTAATGGAGGGTAAGTGCTTGTGGAGGGCCAGATGAGCTCTGAATGTCAGACAGAGGGACATGCATGATTTCACAGGAGAAAGCCACTAAAAGCTTCCTCTCAATCAGCCTCTCGCCACCTCTCCTCTCTCCCTTATGTTTTTTCCCCCAGGCAGGCGCTTTCAGCATGCATTCTAAATTGTTTCGCTCTCCTCCCTTCCCACTCTCGCTCTTTCATTATGCTAACGCCAAACTGGTGGCAGATTTAACTTTTTCTCCACATTTGTAAATGGGAAATGGGATTACCTGTTGTTATTTTTGCCCGGGCCCACTCCTGAGAAATTGGATTTACAGATACCATCAATCAAGGATGGACAGAACAACCTGTCTTTGTAACAGAAAACAAGGCTTTAGTCAATACTGTCTGAGAGAAAGGATTCCTTCCTATTCTCACCCATTAGTTATGAGTCCACACCAGTGGCGGTCGGTGCCGTTTAAGATGAGGGAGGACGATTGTTTCTTTTTTATGAGCTTTGCCTTATTTCTATTACAGCATGTTGGATGACTGTCATTCATATCCCATTCACCCAGTTCAATGTATCATCGATAGATTTAGGCTACTACATGATACTTGCATTTCCCCTGTACCCATCATGAGGTTGTTATAACCTAGCCTATGACTGAAAGTTTGCAATATAAGTGCACAGGTGGAGATACATTTTTGTAATCAAGGTGACAGACATTGACACATTCAATACCGCCTTGCACACTCTTGTCTGCATCTAACTGATATAGGGTGTACTCATTAGTCCAACAGTTGCAAACAAGTTAAATCTTTGTCTGCTAACGAGGATAAGTGCTTCTGGAGTGCCAGATGACCTCTGAATGGGACATGCATGATTTCACAAACAAGGTTCTATTGGACAAATCCAGGTATGTTTCTCCCCGTTTAGTTCCGTTTGCTTTAAGATTTTTTTTTCAACAGAATCGGCAGAATGAATACACCTCTCATCACACACAAACACAGTTCAGTTTAATAGCAGCCACATACAAACAGCATGATCCCTTTGATCGTTGTATAATTCCTTCTCACATCTACATACTCTCTTCCTCTCATCTTTTCCCTTTGCTTGTGGACTTCAGTGCACAACAAATCAAGAAAAAAACCTTTCCAAGCCAAACATTCATATCATAACCACTAATAGCTACACACAGCCTACATCATTGTCACCATATTAGATAACATTATAGTCAACATAGCTACTAGAACTAACGCTTTAGTGAACCCGCTACAATCATGCAGTAAAATGTATAGTCAGCAAGCAGTTTAGCAGTTACACTGGCAGGCCCCGGTGGCAATAAATTAGTCAAACTTCCTCGACTTGGAAGAGTTCCAGTGTCGGATAGCCATAGCCAGCTAGCTCACATAAACACCCAGCTCAAGTAGAGAGGGATGCTAAGTAGGCTAAAGTAGCTAGCTGCATTAGCTAGCTAAAAAATGATTACAAAATATGGCTAGCTTTCTTGCTCTCTCACTTGCTTTTCCTTGATTTTTGAAGAAATGAATTTGTTCAAAACTGTTGAATTGTCTTTCTCTTTGAGTGAACTACTCACCACATTTTATACACTGCAGTGTTAGCTAGCTGTAGCTTATGCTTTCAGTACTAGATGATACTAGATGCTTTCAGTACTTGATCCTTTGATTGGATGGACAACATGTCAGTTCATGCTATAAGCTTCTGATAGGTTGGAGAACGTCCTCTGGAACTTGTCATAATTACTGTGTAAGTCTATGGAAGGGGGTGAGAACCACAAGCCTCCTAGGTTTTGTATTGAAGTCAATGTACCCAGAGGAGAATGGAAACCAACTGTCCTCCGGCTACACCATGGTGCTACCCTACAGAGTGCTGTTGAGGCTGCTGTAGATCTTCATCGCAAAACAGTGTGTTTCAATCAATTATTTGGTGACGTGAATATATTTAGTATAGTTTTACATAAAAATGATAACTTTTTTTATGTTCCACTATTTAAAAAAATATTAAATTCTCTGAGGAGGAATGGTCCTCCCCTTCCTCCTCTGAGGAGACTCCACTGGTACTCACAAAGAAAGACTTGTTGATAAATGGTGAGCAAACTGCAACTAAACCACAATGAAAGTGAGATGGCTATCCAATGAAATGGACAATCATCTCAACAGATTACACCTCCATAACAGAGGATTGGAATAACCCACTGGAGATTTGAACATACACAGAATTCAGACTACCTTCCTCATCATCTTGGTGAATTGACAAAGTCCTGCAGTGCCAAGTAACAGCTATGCTTCATGTATCATTCAAGAGGTGGATTAGCTATATTAAAATGACTTGTCAGCTATCTGAAAACAGTCAAATGAGCTGATCTCTTCACTAACCCTGCACAACTTTATTCAAAGTTTCTCCAGCAGCAGGCTTCCTGTAGCCTCCAGTGGGATAGCAAGGCCAGTGTTTGCTCTGCACCCTCCAGAATGATGCTTTGCATCTGCCTGTTCTGACCCCGGAACATGGCCTTTGGGGGATTTGCCTAGTTGTCAGAAAGATGACGGATACACGTGGAATGGACAGAGGAAATCATAAACCATTTCCATAATCAACACTAGCACTGTGGTGAGGGGCAACAGATACAGGCAGAGCTCCAGAATTCTCTACAGTCTGGCTATTTAGTATAAAATAAACAATAGATAAAGACAGTAAGTGTTATTACACAGGTAATGTTCCCCAATGCTGGAAGGGTTGCCGACGAGTGAAAAAGTGTGGGAACGCCTGTATTATATTATGGAAAAGTAGGCTAGTACAATATTGACTAGTTTTACCACATGCTTGGATCATATTGAAAAAGGAAATGGTTTATTTTGAGACCATTTCAAGAAGGATAACCACAAATCCATTGGTGGGCTGGTGGCATACAAGTAGAGCTAAGATAGAGGGAGGGAAGATGATCCCTTCCTTCCACTCTGCGGTGTACTCAGCATGCTGTTCCGCTTTGTTTGCATGATTAACAAGAGAGTCAGCTGTGCAGCAGATCAATACCCACTGACTGGCCTTTTACGGAATTGTGTCTAATGTGGTAACCCTATCTCTGTGCCCTTCCTATTCCACAGCCAATTATGTGATAGGATCAATACAGGTCAGTAAAGGGGTATTGACGCTTTTGTTGGCGATGTTATGTAAGAGTGAGAAATCCATGGGCCCTGCATCCCAGAGATGTCTATAGAGTCTATAGTAAGTCACCACGAGGCAGTGTGTCACGGAGAGTGAATAATATATATTTCCTTGGGCATAGAGAGAAAATATGAAGCAGCTTATCTCTTCCCCAGCGAGGGGCTGCTGTAGCTGTAGTGGAGCTGGGAGAAGAGGAGGCATTTAGAATGAGATTGGGAACTTCTGTTCCTCTCCCTGCAGCACTATCCAGATCCTTATCAGATTCCTCCACCACCGCAGGATGCAGCCAGAATCCATCTACCACCACTACCAAAATCTGTCTGCTGTTGACAACAATACCGTACCAACAACGGCTAAACATTGAGTTGACAACAATGAAAACTTGATGCTGTCAGTCAGTCTTAGACATGTGATCAGAAAAATAACTTTCAGGAGAGGGTGGTCTGAGATGAACTTGTGTGTCAGGGAGCTGCAGGCGTCTGTTTTGTCGCTCCATACAGACAACGCTGTACCCTTCTCTCTCTCTTCTTCTCTGGTGCCCAAAAGAGCATGCTCTAAAAAAAAAGTAAGGCTTCATTCCCCAGCATGTCCATGCTAATAACCCACAACAAGCACCCTGCAGGAGCATTTTTTGAATCAATAAAGCTCCCCATAAACATGCTTCTGTCTCCCTCATCTCTCTCTCTGGTTTAGTAGGTTCTCATGTCACTAGTGATAAGGGTCGGATGGTCCTCTGCAGCCACACAATGCATCAGCTTTCTCCATATCATACCAGTCTCATTTGACCTTGGACTCTGGACACTTTGTGAATGACATGTTATTTATCCAAGAAGCAGAAACACAGTATGGAGGCTTTCACTATATCCAGAGTTGGTTCTCTAGGAGCCTTGGGCTTGGTCAGGGTGTATCCATTGACAACATGGAGAAAAGCTCTGTCTTCAGAATGACATGCTCTTTATTCAAGTAACAGAAACATAGTATGGATGCTTTACATGACATCACCTGCTTTTCCCCCTCCCTCCTTGTCACTTTGACTCCCTTATTCTGTTATGTGGAGTTCCCCACATTTCCAGTGAGCTCATATTGTAGACTACCACCATAGTGGTCCCTCAGGACTGTACAGAGAAGAATGAAGGAACTGATGAAATGTTCCAGCGCCAGCAGCCTCAATGAAGGATTTCAGCATTGTGCACAATAACTGACTGAGGATCAGATGCCCGGTCTAGCGAATGAACTCTTCCATCATGGGTGTTTTTGTCCTGAGTTGTGCGTTGATGAAAAACAGCAAATCATAATCTCAGAATAAAGCCTACCCCTATTCCCTCTTTTTCAAGCCCATACATTTTTGCTGGCAGAATCACAGCTGTGCGACCCAGGAAGTGTTCATAACGAGCTCCATTAGTGGTATTACCTACATCCGGCTGCCAGGGGGGTCAGACTAAATGAACAGATGAAATTACCCCAGAAGTAATGAGGGTTAACGACAATCCCCCACACCAGAGTGGTCCCAAGGGAAGCAGAAATTAAGCTGCCCTGAAGTTGGAATTGGTAGGTGGGCTGGGATTCTCCATGTCATGTTTCAGTTCACATCCTTACCTTTGATTTCAGCCATCACAACAATTCCAAAATACGGCCGGCCAATTCCAAAACACAGCCGACAGATGCCTATGGCGGCAGATTTACGAGGTCTGCATTTTCTGAGCTAAACTGACCAAGACGCACCTCCAACAACAACACATAAAACTTCACATAATTCTGCTTAATAACAATCTCTCTCAACCAGTGGCATATGGGCTATTTACGTGAGCACTGATACCGCCCTGTGATAAACAGTGCCCACTCTGTCAAATGCAGGGGCACAAAATATTTTGCTTGTCCATCCCCAGCACGCCTCTCCAGGGTGCTGTTGGAGAGACACATCGCTTCCGCGCGCCACCATCCTTCCGTCAATAAAATAATTTTACATAAATCATGTAGCAGATAAAGGATATGGTAGAAAGAGTATGTGGACTTTTCTGTAGTCTACAGGCAGGAGATAAAATGTGTGACAATGTAATGAGATGGACACTTTTTACACCATGCAGGTTTCTCTGATCAAATAGCCTAACCTCAATGGCGGTCAATCGAATAAAAAATGCGCTGTGATGTTAACAAACATATCATTAAAAACAGGACAGGTCAAAGCAAAATGGACAATATGGAATGGACAATCACAACTGTTGTCCAGGAGTTTCACCCCATTGTCATGATCAGTGGTTTCAAGTTTGTATCTGTACATTTTGACAAGCTGATCATAGCGAAAAATAAAATACTTCTGGATTTCCCGCTATGTAAACACATTGCAAACAGGCTCACGATAACTCCTGATAAAGTTAGGTAGCTGATATTCAGAGCTTAAATAACCAAATTGAATAGTCATAGGAATCAGGACTAATAAAGCCAATGCAGCAGCCTGTTTTACAAACGGTGGGCCTACCACACGGATGGGCATTCATAAAATTCCTTTGTGGGCGACAGGGTAGCGTTTCCATGGCGGCGAGCTTTACACCACTCTAGCCAATGCTCGGCATTGTCCCGTGGTGATCTTAGGCTTGTGTGCGGCTGCTCAGCCATGGAAACCCATTTCATGAAGCTTCCGACGAACAGTTCTTGTGCTGACGTTGGTTCCAGAGGCAGTTTGGAATTCGCTAGTGAGTGTTGCAAACATGGACAGACAATTTTTACGCGCTACATCACTCGGCAGTCCCGTTCTGTGAGCTTGTGTGGCCTTCCACTTTATGGCTGAGCCACTTCATAATAACAGCACTTAATGTTGCCTGGGGCAGCTCTAGCAGGGCAAGGATTCCAAAGCAGGGATTTCAAAGCTTGCAGGGACAAAGCTTTGGAGGAAATATAATTTTGTTTGTGTATGTTATGTTTGTTTGTATATAGGGAACTCAAGAGGCAATACATGTAATAGAAGATGAGTGATTGACAGCCCTATCTAGCAAAGATATATAAATATCCTGTATCCAACATGCACAATCCAGTGTAAACAGTGGTAGATACAGAAACGGGAAATTTATCTAACATAAAACTAAAGACTGGACAAAGAATACAGGTGTTTACACCATCCACCACTGTATATAAATGGAGAGAAATAAGCTCCATTTGTGTGAGTGGAAGCGTCAGCCTCAGTGTGTTCTCTAAAGCCCAGTGGAGTGTTGAGAGACACCCTCACTGCTCTGAGAGGAGCAGAGACACAGCCCTAGGGCTAGGCGAGCAGTAAAGCAGTCTAAACAGGTACAGCACAAACACAGTCATCCTAAAGGCATTTGAAGCTACCTCACTGCCAGTGAAAAAAAGGAAAAAGAAAACATTGGAAGAACAATACACAGAAGGCATCAGATAGCACACCTCAGTCTCTCTCTTTCAGACAGAGCCTATGGCGAGATATTCAGAATACACAAAAGCTTGTGATGATCTCAGCTCCACCACCAAACACACAATGCTCATGAGGTATTTTACATGTTTACCTTGAGTGTGTGTTAAAAAGATATTAGACTAGGCCTAGCTTAAAACAACAAGTATTCTAAGGCAGCAGCCTCATCTGTTGAGATTCAAACCAAGGTCAGTGAAACACAATAATTTATATTCCTTGAGTGAAACTGGTATAAATCATGAGAGCACAAAGAAGGCAGAAGAGCACTGAATGGTTAAATCACAAATACAGCATTCATTACAACTGGACAATAGTAAATAAAGAGGGTTATGTATGTGTTTTTAGGTGAGACTGATAATACGAGTAGTATGGCTGTGGGTTTAGCAAACATTATAAATAGGCAATGAAGAATTCTTATTATTATACATTTGGCACAAATGTTCATCGTGACATCTTCCACAAGTGTCACAGTGTTCCATCCAGCCCTTATTTTGTTCTGAGGGGATAATAAGAAGCATACACACTACCACCCCTGACATCACTTTGCCTCTACATTATCATCATCATAACAGAAAATAGGTCTTTAGGATATGGTGATCAAAGATAATTTGTAAGTCATGTTCTGAGACAGAATCAGGTAGCACTTGGAGCTGTTGAGTGATACAGCTTTCATAAAGAGCCAAAAGTGTAATGGCCTCCCTCACTTCCCATTCGTTTGGCAGTGATGTGGTGAATTTGTATGTCCTTTGCATTAAAGCACAGAGAACACACACTGACCTTTTCCATGTCATAAATCACAACCCCCTGTTCTGCTGCCAGGATTTTGCTTAACCCAATTTGTCACAGAGGAGCCCCTCTCTCACCCACTCTCACTGCAGCCTCACACTGGGGCTGTGACACGGGATTGGTGGGCATATCGAAGTGTCACACGTAGCCCACGAGCTACAGAATAGGGCTTGGTGATATGGCCTAAAAATCATATCAATCAAATGTATTTATAAAGCCCTTTTTACATCAGACGATGTCAAAGTGCTGTACAGAAACCCAGCCTAAAACCCCAAACAGCAAGCAATGTAGAAGGACGGTGGTTAGGAAAAACACCCAAGAAAGGCCAGAACCTAGGAAGAAACCTAGAGAGGAACCAGGCTCTGCGGGGTGGCCAGTCCTCTTCTGGCTGTGCCGAGTGGAGATTATAACAGAACATGGCCAAGATGTTCAAACGTTCATAGATGACCTGCAGGGTCAGATAATGATAATAACAGTGGTTGTAGAGGGTGCAACAGGTCAGCACCTCAGGAGTAAATGTTAGTTGGCTTTTCATAGCCGATCATTCAGAGTTAGAGACAGCAGGTGCATATCTCAATTTATTCAAACATAGGCGATTCACGATATATACTCACCGGACAGTGTATTAGGTAGACCACCCCATTCATGAAAATGGATCGCTCCTACAGACAGTAAGTTGTGTGGTCGTGGCTTGCTATATAAAGCAGGCAGAGGTCAAAGGAGAATGGAAAGAATGGTGCAAGCTAACAGGCGAGCCACAAACAGACAAATAACGGAACAGTACAACAGCGGTGTACAGAACAGCATCTCGTAACGCACAACTCGTTGATCCATGTCACGGATTGGCTACTGCAGCAGACGACCACATCGTGTTCCACTCCTATCAGCTAAAAGCAAGAAGCAGCAGCTCCAGTGGGCACGCATCATGCTGATTGCAGAATCAGGATTTGGTGTAAGCAGCATGAGTCCATTGCTCCATCCTGCCTGGTGTCAACAGTACAGGCTGGTGGCGGTGGTGTAATGGTGTGGGGAATGTTTTCCTGGCACATGTTAGGTCCCTTGATACCAATTGATACATTGTTGCTGACCTCAAACCTATAGAGCATCTTTGGGATAAGATGAAACGGGCTGTTCACAGCATGAATGTACTGCCGTCCAATCTGAAGCAACTGCGTGATGCTATCACATCAGCATGGACCAACATCCCTGTGGAATATTTCCGACACCTTGTAGAATCCATGCCCCGAAGAATTAAGTCTGTTCTGGATGCAAAAGGGGGTCTGACCCGGTACTAGATGGGTGGACCTAATAAACTGGACGGTGAGTGTATTCTCAATTTTGTTTGTCTTTTCTCTAAATAAGCTTTGTTGCACAATTAAAAGTAAAATAGACTGCATTTCAAACAGTCAGCAATAATCTAGTGAATTCAGGTGAAATTATACCGAGGCTAAATATATGCCTTCCACAAAATGTCATTATTTTATTGAAATAGTTGAACCTGCTTTTTTGCAATAATCACTGATCTGGGTTTCAAATCGGTCTATGAATATCCCCGATTTGTTCCAAATTCAACCAGAACCATATATAATGCACATTCCCTAATACTGACTAACTTCTTGTAGCAGGCATTATAGAAAATGAACACAGGTCTCATAAACAATCTCTCAAGTACAAGCCCACGTGCTAGTGAGTAGCCAGCTAATCTTTGTATTTCAAGTTTAACCAACTTGGATCTATGTGTTAGCTAACAAGGTAGAACAGTTGAATTTATATGAACACACTCTTCTGTCCATCTCCAACTGTTTGAATGCCATGCTAGCCTGTCCACTTTGTTTGGATGTTGAAATCAATTGGCCTACCTAATTTCTCAGAATGAGAGTGAGTTGCCAATTCCTTATATAATTTTGTTGTATGCTTATTGCACATTTAAAAACACAGAGTAGACAGCTAGTATAACAGTATTTTGCTAAAATGCTGTTAGCGGTACATGGTACCGCAATGCCACGCGACAAACTGAGCATTAATTTTCTAGAATCAATGTTCATTGATACTCCCGTTTTAGTAGTCTGCTCTGCGCACAATTTGAGGAGTTGAGACATAAAAAGGGTATCCTTAGAAAGATTAACTTCTCCTCTTATTACAGTAAAATAATTTCTCAATCTGTTTCGGTGTCAATATGACCAATTCTGTTGGACCAAACCTCAAATGCTAATAGCGAGTTGAAATCGAGAGGAAGAAGTGTTCTCTCATCGCTCTTGTTGTGAGTGGCAAGGGGAGAGGCTTGGTGTGTGTAAAAAGAGAGGAAGAGGTGAAGCCAGAGGTTTCACTCTCGCCAAAAACTGTCCAAAATGAGCCCAATGCGTTTCTATGGGCTTATTTTGGACCTAAGCTTGTCACCTGCCTTCCCACCTTTGGACAACGACTCCCATTGTTAGGGCGGAGATATGAGCATCTCATCATTATATACACATCTCTGGTGTAAATGGGAAGGTGCACACAGCACAGAAGGAGCAAAGGAGTCAAGACCAAAAAGAGAACAAGTGGACATAAATGCTCTTAAAAATGTTTTTCAAGTGTGAGCATTGCACATGAAAGGGAGTTGGACAGGAAGAAACCTGTATGAACCCATCATCCATTTACTGTGGCTATTTTACTGATCTCTCACCATAACCAGTTGTTCAGTAGTCTTTTTAATCACAATCAAAATAGACCCACTTTCCATCCACTGAGCAAGTTGTGTAAACCTCAGATGGCCATGGTTAAGCACTTCCTCATTTTGGAATGGGCGACTGGGATGAGCTGTGATGACAATGTGGGGTGACACCATCTCTGAGGATGTAAGGCACACCACACACAGACACATTATCACCTGGAAGTGAGGAGGACTCATGTTATGATAAAGTCACTTTATATGCTGAGGTTAGTACTCCCCTTCAGTTCGCCAACTAAGCAGCACTTTGGCAGCAAGCCACATTCCAAAAGTGACTTAAGTTTGGCTTTTCCACCCACTCAATTGTGTTGATACAAAGCCATATTCCCTAAATGTCCCTCAACATCAAACCAACAAAGTCTTCCGCTTCAACACTCTCCAACCAGTCTCTTCCACTTTGCACCTGAGTCACAGAATAAAGGAAAACCAAATAGTTTGGTCTGACTGACCACTTGCCCTCTTCAGTATTACCACGGTTCTACCTAGACCCTGTGCTACCCAAGCCTTAGTAAATGTAGCACTGAACTACAAAAAGCTTCTGCTGCACTGCAGACACACCTCTCACTCACATGGCAATTACTCAATGTTTCTAAATGTAGCTTATGTTAGAATTATTTAATTCAATTAAAGTAACTGTCTAGTGAAAATCTCACTTTTAAAAGTTCATATTGTGTTAACTCATACCCAAATAATGTTGTTGACTTGTCCTATACTCATATTTGTGGCCAAAGCATAAATTGGAAGAAAAAAAAACACTTTCAAAAACACACCTTAAACTAAACAAAAATACTTGCTATTTCCTCAGAGGATGAGCTGGCCAATCAGCGGTCTGCTCACATTAATTTGGTTATTGACCGGTATACGCCCACACATTATGTTGTTGGGGTACGCCCACACCATTCCAACACAGAAAATATGCTTTTCAACATATTTAATTGCCATTTTTGGGAAGGCAATCAATTTCACTTATATGGTAAGTTATTATAGGTCATATGTCATAGAAATCTGGAAACACTTTAAACATGCAATACAATGGTATGGCCCGTGTGTTGTGGAGAATATCTGGAACTATCACAAGTGCTCAACAGTGACACCCATTGGGCCCCAAGAAAGTACAGGTTGGCACCAAACTGTACAGTACCTCTTCCTCCTGTACTGTTGTGGACTGTGTAACTGTTGCATGATTATTGAATGTGAACACTGTGCTGATTGCACTCAGAATAACTATTTATGCATGTAAAGAATGTTTCAAAAACCACTTGCACCGAGGGCAGATTAACCATTCACCATGAATATCAGTGTAATGACACTGACATAACTGCTGTGGGTAATTGACAACAAATAGCCCCTGAAAGACACCTTGACATACCTGTGACATTTGGGGTCTGAAGTTGATCTCCTTTAGGTCCACAGACCCCGGTGAGAGGTTGTGCAACATTTGGCACAAGAGCACTCCGTCTCGTAGCGCCTGTGCCAAGTCGAACACGGCCGCAGAAGGCCACACGACCCGGTGGTTTGGGGGCAAAACTTTGCAGTCTATCAACCACCGCCCGCATTGCCGCCACTCTTCCATGTCGGCTTGGGGGGTGCGTTCCACACTCAAATTCGACAGCCGCCTCCGTGGGCAAAATTCAGCCGCTTCCAGTGCGCAACCGAAGCAATCCTTCCACCAGTGTTAAAATCCAAATTTCAATTAAAATGTGATTAGTTGTATTATTTTCCCATGTATTAACGAAACTAATAACTTTACAATTATGGTAAAATAGTGTTCTACTTTAGTGTCCGATTAAGTTTATATAATTGGCTCCAGCTCACAATATGTCCAGCTCTGTTCAAATAGGCTATGTCCAGTGGAGCAGTTAGAACATGTCCAGCTCAGTCTTTTGAACAAGTGACGTGAGTTTCTGACCATAACATTCAGAAGTTGACGACACTAAATCAACACGATGTAATGTGTAAATTACCTTCTGAATAAACAGACCAATGTGAACTACCGGGAAAACAATTTCCTTTTCTTCATTCTCGAAGTTGATTTTGCATATCCAGAAGGTGTTAGAACTCAGTTCATAATCCAGATTGTAGGCTAAACGTTTAAATCATAGATAGGCTATTGGGAATAATAATGCCCCAATGTCTTCTTTGCTTGTGTATTAAAGCCTACCAAATTTCAATGTTGAACCTATCATGCAAGCTTGCTGTCCAAAACCGTTGTCTCCGGAAAAAAATGACTTTGAACAGCTGAGACAATCAGTTCTGACACTCAGTATAGAGCGACATACCATTGTATTTTGCGTAACTACCCAGAGTTTCTGGTTGTTCAGAGTTTCTCTATACAATTTCCTATGCTGCTCTGATAGATAACAATTACATTTCAATGTAAAACACCATGATAAATCAAATGTATTTTCTTACGATGCCCCACTCAACATTCAGCCTATCCACAATGCACTCGAAAACATATTTCACTAACTCCAACAGAAACATGTCCAGGAGGGAAAAAATCACGTTCTCGTCATTCTCAGAATACCAAACACCAACTTTAATGGAAAGAAACGTTTAAAAATGCCCCAATAAACCGTTTCTATGTTCTTTCTTGTTCCCCCTCCGCGTTTTTTTGTTACGGATTGTGGTGTTCTGCAGTCCCTCTACTCCCCGCCGCGCTATTCCGAAGGTTTGAGAGAAAGCGTGAACGCGCTTGGCTGTAGAGAGGGCGGCGATGTTGAACGTGGGTTCAGTTGGTTCTGGTTACGCACGCTCACGTGTGGGAATGATTGTAATGCACATTTTAAGAAAGTTGAAGCTCATTTACTGCATTTCGATACAATTTAAAAACTCTTAAATGTTATTTGGAGAACTGCAAAAACAAGCAAAAATGTATATAATGTTATTCATAAAAAGGGATCTTTTAGCAGAAAAAATGTTTTTTTTTAACAAAAGGTAGATAAATACGTTTGCTTTACGGAACCTGTTTTTGTTGTTGCAGTTTTAAAACTGCAATTCTACACATTTTGCAATTACTTTTGCCATGTTAATATGATATCTGAGTGACAGTGACTAACTAAATCAATGGGGGCCACCTGGAGGTCAGGGCCCCTTCAGCCATGATTACTACATTTACATTATAGTAATTTAGCAGTTAGTGCATTCATCTTAAGATAGCTAGGTGCGGACAACCACATATCACAGGCATAGAAAGTACATTTTTCCTCAATGTTGTAGATATCAGTAACGTCAGAGCTAGAAGGGGGGAAGGGGTCAAGTGCAAGTGCTGTTTAAGTTTTGTGTGTGTGTGTGTGTGTTGGCGGGAGTTGAGGTGAGGAGGGTTTATTTTGCTGTTCCGTAGGTAAGCACCATGGTCTTGTAGCGGATGCGAGCTTCAACTGGAAGCCAGTGGAGAGAGCGGAGGAGCGGGGTGACGCGAGAGAACTTGGGAAGGTTGAAAACCAGGCAGGCTACAGTGTTCTGGATAAGTTCCAGGGATTTGATGGAAGAAGCGGGACCACCCAGCCAACAGCGAGTTGCAATAGTCCAGACGGGAGAAGACAAGTGTCTGAATTAGGACCTGTGCCGCTTCCTGTGTGAGGCAGGGTTGCACTCTACAGATGTTGTTGAGCATGAACCTGCAGGAGCGAGTCACTGCTTTGATGTTTGCAAAGAACGACAGGGTGTTGTCCAGGGTCACGCCAAGGTTCTTTGCACTCTGAGAGGGCGACACTGTGGTGTTGTCAACCGTGATGGAGAGGTCTTTGAGTGGGCAGGCATTCCCCGGGACGAAGAGCAGCTCCGTCTTGTCGAGGTTGAGCTTGAGGTGGTGGGCTGACATCTAAGTTGAGATATTGGCCAGGCACGCAGAGATGCGTGTCACCACCTGGGTGTCAGCAGGGTGGAAAGAGAAAAGTAGTTGAGTGTCATCCACATAGCAATGATAAGAGAGATCATGTGAGGATATGACAGAGCCGAGTGACTTGGTGTATAGAGAGAAGAGGGACTAGAACCGAGCCCTGGGGGACACCAGTACTGAGAGTATCTGGTGCAGACACAGATCCTCTCCACGTCACCTGGTAGGAGTGGCCTGACAGCTAGGATGCAATCCAAGAATGTGCAGAGCCTGAGACGCCCAGCTCTGAGAGGGTGGCGAGGAGGATCTGATGATTCAGTGTCGAAGGCAGCAATAGATCTAGGAGGATGAGAACAGAGGAGAGTCAGCTTTGGCAGTGCGGAGAGCCTTGGTGACACAGAATAGAGCAGTCTCGGTTAAGTGACCCGTCTTGAAGCCTGACTGGTTCGGGTCAAGATAGCTGGCTAGACTAACTAAACTAATTTACCAATCTAAAATAGTTTAAAGATGCAATATGTAACTTTTTGGGGAACCCGACAAAATTCACATAGAAATGTGACTTATAGAGTTGTCATTCTCATTGAAAGTAAGTCTATGAAGCGGCAGACCTGTTGTTTTATGTGCCCTATTTCTATGCTTCCCGTTCTTAAGTTTCATTTGTGTTTCTTTAACTTTCGGTTTTGATACACCAGCTTCAAACAGCTGAAAATACAATATTCTTGGTTATGGAATAGATATTTCACAGCGGTTTAGATGGTACAATGATTCACTACACTATACTTGCTTGTTTTGTCACATAAACTGAAATTAGGCAAACTATTAGAATTTTTGCAACCAGGAAACTGCAGTGCGATTTCTGCATAGTGAATCTTTAACTGACATGGCTAATTGAGTGACTGTCAGTGAGTGACATAATAAGAGGAAAACTGCTGATGCACAACCAAGTTTTGAAATTGTACCTTGTGTATTCTACTATTCCAACTCTCAACAGTAGGTTGAGACCACGATGGATTGTTGTTGAAAAAATGAGAGGTCCGGACCTCGGTGTCCTCATATGCTCTACTGCACATTACACGGATGATTTATGGTCAGTGTATGGATACAAAGTATCCTAAACTTGCAGGTGTATCATTCAGTGTTTGAGTGAAACAATGTAACACATATTGCTTTGGAGCTACTGCATCCTGTTCCCAGCCTTCCCCCTCCCATAATCTCTTTTGCGGGGTCAACAAAAATACAGTATCACAATTCAATTTACTCAAGATATACGGTTAGCCTATCATATTATCTGTAATGGATGTTGGGTAGGCTATGTCTGTGTTGTTTTGTCATGGATTGTGGCCAGCTACAGAGTGAGTGATGGCCATAAGTTGCAGACACGATTAGTTGTCACTGAAGTTGTGGCATTGATCCATCATGGCCCAGGGCTGTTCGAGGCAAAGAGGTAACATGTTCCATATGCCACAGTGAGAAGGGGGGTCACACAGTACAAGTCTCCCTCCAGCACAAACCAAGTAGGGTAAGAGCTGGGGTGGGCAGTGACTGATGTATAGCCCTATACTGAGCCCTAAGGCAATGAATCTGCCATTGGAAATATGGGTATTCTATTCTTGCACTAAAAGATGAATGTATGGTGGGTTAGGTCATTTCATTTATTCATGCAAGCATGGAAAGTGATTGCTGATATCAACCAACAAGTCTCCTGCAAGATAACTTACATACTGATTCATAACTCACCTTAAAAGACATTAGTCCATCATATATCCAAGAGAAAATGTCCCCCCCTATAATCATTGGGTTGACATTCACCTAACAGCACGTTTGAGGTGTGTAACTCACTGTCATCTGAATCCAGCAAACACACAGCTCAAACCAAATCTGTCACCCGATTATATATGGCCACCATCTAGTGGCCTATCATTGAACTGCAGATATCCCTTCACAGCTATCCTTTGGGTTTTGTGGCTACTGGCTAGCATATGCTGATCATATTAAATGGCACATCCAGTCCATAAGCACTAAAAGCATCCCACATTATGGTTTTAGAGTATATTTAAAAAATGTGTACATTGGTCTTACTTAGGTCCAATCGCTTCTTTGGAAGCATAGGCCATCGACAACTCCTCTCCTTAGTATCTGCATGAAGGTCCCGCCTCCAGGTGTTTCTTGGGCACCCTCTTTTTCTTCTCCCTTGGGTTCCAGGATAGAGCTTGACTGGTGATGATAGAACGCGGCTTTCAGGGTTGTGGACGATCCATCCACATCTTTTCCTCTGGATCTCCTCATCCACCAGAAGTACACGGGTGTACCTCAGTGATAGTGAAAACAAGTGCAAAGAGAAAAGTCAAACGGATCAACATGCAGAAAATGAGGAGACAAATTCAATAGGGTCTTTTGAATTTATTTAAAAAAAAATATTTCACCTGATTCCAGGTTAGCGGTTACATTAAATGTTAGCTTCTACCTCCAGTCCCCACCCCCCAAATACCACCCATAGTCCCATATTGCAATCAACAAGCCTAAAACTACTTACACTGAATCCTTGATTTGTTTCGATGACTGACACTTACAGGAAGATACTATAACAGCTCAAAAAAGTGTATAAGAAAATTACAATAAACTTGCATGCACATCTAGGATAAAAAGTAAACATTTGCTTTTGAAAATATAAAAAGGAACTATTATATTTGACCAGGGCCTAGAAATTAACTAGAAGTTATATATATATGTGTGTGTGTGTATATATATATATTTGTTATTTTGTGTTTTGCCTCTAAAAGACATTCTTAGAAAAACCTGATAGGGCCTGTACTGGAGAACATTGGTATAGGCAGAGAAATGCATACAAGATCATTTGGGGAATTTTGTAGTTAAGTGCAACCTGGTATGTGGGACAAGCCACAAAATTACACAAATATTTATTTCCACCATAGCCCAAAATAATGCATATGACCAAATGTATAATGTATCAACTTATTAACAGTAAAGAAAATCCCAAGTGGTTTCAATGTTCAAGTTATTTTCAACAAATTCCAGAAAAAAACTGACCACAAATTATACTTCATGAAATAATCATATGCATTCTTACAGGAGTGGAATAAATTGTCATATTCTCTTATGAATAATTAACCATTTGTTCACTAAGACAAAAATAAAAGATGAGTTGAATGAAAACTAAACTGAAGTCATACGAGGCTGTGGCATCTAGTCACAATAAAACAAGGGACCCAGAGGTAACAAATTACATTCAGAAATCAATACGCTACACTTCAGAGGAAGACTCACATTGTTTACAATATTGTCCTGCTTTCATTGTCCAAACTTGACATCAACAGAGAAAAAGATCAGGGGACACGGCACTGCTCTGTTTGGAATAAAGCACCAACAGATGGCGGGTGTGCTCTGCAATATTCATGTTCCTACGCCATTGTACTAAAAATGTACACAGAGGTCAGCTATGTACAGTTTTGACCGTCCCATCTTACATAAAGCAGTGATGTACACAATATCACTGACATGGTGGAGCACAATCATTCATGGCACCATACATACATTCATCAGTGAGGATGATAGATCAAGCAAGAGACATGCCAGGAAAGACATGTACAGGAGGCCATCACGCCTAGTGGTTGTCATGTTGAGTAATGAAACCAACTGTTGAGCGAATTATTTTACGGTAATTTCTTCTGCCCAAAAGCCTTAAAAGTCTAAATTCTTTAAGTTAAAATCTTCGTCAATAACCTCTCAGACCAGTTACCATCGAGCAGACATTTTTGCTAAAACTTTACATACTGCCGGGGGAAAAAAGAGCCCATGTCAGTCATCATACAAAGAATAACAGCAATCAAGTTCCACTATTAAATGAAAATCTTCAGATCATTCAATTTGACTGTATATGCTGCTGAGGACACCCAACATGATTGTTCAGAATAATCTGAAATGTACCCCTCAGGCAAACATGGTTCAGTATTTGTCGAAAGTCAAATGATTGGAGAAACAACCCAAAACAGAGATAAACCTATTTCAAGAGGGCCCTCATCACAAGGGTGAAAAATACTTGTGAAGCTGGATGAGAAATGTTGATTATTTTTCAGTGAAAGTAATTGAATAGATTGTTTATGTAGCAGGGCTGAAGCTAGGAGGTGGACATGGGGTTCTGCGCTGTCTTGATAACTATGCAACAACTCCTTCACATTGAGATGCATGTTGATGATTGTATTAGGAGAAAAAAAAGACATCTGGCATTCATCCAAGAGTGTATTACAAAATGCTTGTTTTATGTTTGGTCGATTTTGAACACATCCCTTTAAAAGTAAGTGGAAACAAAAAGAACCCTGTCAAGTCATCTATAATTCCCCATGTTTCTTTCTTCTGTTTCTGACATTACATTTTGTTGTTTTTTCCTCATTAAATGTTTTAGAAGGGGGAAATCACTATGACTGCATACAATGTTTATTTTTTTTATACACAGGGCAAAAATAAAAAGGAATAGTTCCCAGCGAGTGTTTGGGCGGCGCTTTTCAGTCGGAGTCGCTGCTGTCAGAACTGGACCCACTGGAGCTGCTGCTGCCCGAGTCTGAAGAGCTACTGCTGCCGCTGAGATGTGAAGGACCGGTACCGGACCCAGCGCCCTTCTCTGGAAAGAGAGAGTAAGAGGATCATGCATGAGACGTGGCCAAACGTATTACATATCTATGTAAATGAGGTGCAAATGCTAAAGATAAATACTTTCTCAGATGGGTATCATAGCGCATACAAATGTTTTACTCATGTTTAAATGGACTTGCATTTTTTAAATGATTGATAAAGCTAACACACAAATATTATCACTGTTGAATTACCACTGTGAATCATTGTAAGGTTTGTTTGTGTGTCAATTAATTCTGTAAAAGGATGGGGTGCCAACTGGCAGTTTGACAAAAGAAAATCCATTCATTCATACACACACGGTAAGACAAGTGTTGAAGAGACAGGAGATGAAATGACAGGACCCCCCCACACACAATTACATTGTTACAGTAACCATACAACTGTCCAACTCAATAAATATTAGGGATGGGCATTTTAAATAATTTCCCTTTTCAAATAATATCATTACATTTTTTTCTGAAATCCAGATAGTCGAAATAGATGTAAAAAAATATATTCAAAAAAATGTCAACTTGGGAAGTGGCTTGTTGCGCGACTTGGGAGAGGTGCCGCTCTGCTTGGTTGCAGCAGCGCGGGGGATAAGCATGGGATGGTGTTTGAGATGGGAGGGAGAGAGAGAGTAGCCATACAGACTCACGCTAGTTAGACAAACCTGTAAATGCCATAAGTTATCTATCATCCCATCTGGTAGGGCCCGTCGTGACTGCATCAAATCAATGTAAAGATGTTAGCTAAGACAACCCGCTACCTAGACTAATTGAAGCCATTTGCTGCACTTTCCATCGTTGTCTACCACAACCCCAATAAGATTAAACAGCCTACCTGATCATTTAGGCAACCTAATTCCATCATTTAAATTCCATTTTGCTTTGATTAGTCAGATCTCACATGTTGCTTGCTACACATGGATCCTCTAACTGTATTACACTTTCATTGGCCGACAATAAACGTGTGAAACCYGTGTAGGCTACGGTATATATTTTTGTGGGGTGCACATCAAAATCTACATTCAAAATGTTGTTTTATTGAATTAAGAATTTCATATAGATAATTTTTTTATGTGTATTTTATGTATACTTTCACAAGTATTCAGGGTATTTTGAAGTACTGAAGGTATGATTTTCAATACCGTCCAAACGTATTTATTGTTATTTAGAAGTTAACCATCAAAGATGTGCCAATTACATTTTCTCCAGCTCAGGGCTCCATTTATGCATTTGGTTAGCTAACTTGCTAGCTATAACATTAGGTGGCTAGCTTGCAATATCAAGCTTCTTGTTAACAGCAGAGACAATCAATCCCCTTCTGGATCAAGTGTGAGTAGCCTTTTGAGATAGTTGTATAACTTTGAGCTGGGCTGTTAGTCCTTAAATGTAGTTTATCTTTTCTTGTGTTTGTTAGTATTTAGCAAGCGTCTGCTATTGGATAGCTTTGGATAGCTTTTTTTAAAGAAATAGCTGCAATGTGTGCACTGCCAGTAATACAGGTTAACCCGGTATGGTACAGGAAAGGTATGGACATCTGGATACTGCCCAACCCTAACTCGAATACTAACGTCTGCTCAGATTTTCTAATAACCGTGCCCATCCCTAATAAATATATGATATAGTATATATAGATTTATAACCATAAAAGATCAGATGACGAACTTCCTGGACCACAGGATACCAACAATGAATGGGTGAACTAGGTTAAAATGGGAAGCAAGACAGGGTCCACGTGCCCCCGTCCTTACTCTACGCAACTCCTGCTGTCCCTTACGCTATGGTACCTTTTTTGGATGTTTTCTTTTTGTCGGTTTTGTTCTTGTTGTTACTGTTCAGCTGGCCGCTGACATCCTGTAGCCTCTTTTCTAACTCTTTCTTCTTTTCCTGAGCCAGCTCCTCCTTGGATCTCGCTCCCTTGCCCCCAGCGGCCGCTGCAGGAGACACACAGCGGCACGCTGTGAGCACCATGGCCTTCCTGCCCGGACCCCCGCCGATGTGGTGACAGCTAGCTAGCTACTTCACAGCTACGGCCTAGCGCCTAATGCCTAAAGCCTACAACCTGGAGGACTACAGAGGGCAGGCAGCAGGTTCAAAGCACAGGTGAGACTTTACACTCTTGGACTTGAACAAACTTCCATCTCACTTGCTAAATTTGCTGTTAAGCGAGGACTGTATAGGAGTTATCTGTCACGTTATGACACACTGCCTGAATCCACTGCGCTGGGTCCGAGTAGGAGCCGATATTAGCAACACAACAGCAAACCATGTTCAGGCCCATAACATTTTATACAGGAGGTCCATGTATACAGCATAGATCATCTACATCCAGAATGGCATGAATTTGGCAAACAGTACCTTGTGTTCAGTTAGGCTACGTGTACACAAGGCAATCATTTTTTGTTATTTCGTTGACCTAAGCAGCCACTGACCAAAAACCAAATGGTCGGAAGAAAATTTATTTTTAGGAGTTCAAAAGGTTGGGGACCACCTGTATATCAAAAATAGCAGTCAACCGGAAGACATGCAATGAGGTAGAGGGAAGGAACATAATCTAGCTAAGAAAAAAATACCAAAAAGGGAAAGAAAATCTATCTAGTACTTAAAGAGATGCGAGTAAAAGCTGCTACACACTTCACGCAAACTACGCAAATGTAGCGATGGAGCATCATTTTCTATGTAGTTCTACGTATTTTTGTGCGGCTCAATTTGGAACGGACCGTATACGACGCTCCGTCGCTCTGTTTGCCTAGGGTCCTTAACAGTAAAGCAAGAGAAGGTAGGAGAAAATACTTAGTAGAGGGAGTAGTAGTAGTAACAGGCTGAAGGACAGTGAAGGTATCAGTGAGGTTCAATGCATGAGGTCTTCCATCTCAGGACTTACGTTGGGGTTTCCGCTGTTTCTTCTGTAAACAGGACTTGACGTATCGCTCGAGTTCGCGTAGGGTGGAGGGTTTGAGCGTCTCAAAGTCAATCTCGATCTCGTCTGGATTGGAGTCTCGCAGCGAGGGCTCTCGGGACTGGATGATGTGCACTACCCGACCAAGCTTCTCCCCTGGGAGCCTGTTGATGTCCAGGCTGAGCTGGCGCTTCTCGTCGTACGCCATGGGCAGAGACTCCTCGTCAGATTCGTAGCCCCGGCCCCCCTTCTTTGATTGCCTGGAAGATCAAGAAGCCAGAGTGACAAATAGTCAATGCTTTCATGGTGTTTTTTATTATGAGAGGCTGAGCAGAGCCCTAATATGTCAGAGAAAGGGAGGCCTTACCTGGAGCCAGTCACTGTGCTGTTGGCTTTCCTTGAGGGCTTCTTCTGCTGGCCCTGCTTGGCAGGCTGCCCAGGCTTGGCCTTCTTCTCATCCGTCTTGGTTTTGCTATGCTTGTTGTCCTTGTCTTTCTTCTTCTTGTCTTTTTCTTTCTTTTCTTTCTTCTTCTTCGGTTTGCTCACAGGGCCCTGAGAGAGCGCGGCAAGCTGTTCGTGGACGGCCTTTAGCTGGGGAGAGGTGGGGTGGAGGAGTTAGTGGTCTGCCGTAAGGGTATGCTAGCACTTCAAGCCCTGAGGGACTAGAAAAGGGGTGGGTATGAGTTTCCCAGAAAGAAATGCTCCACTTTTTACCACTTGAGTGAATCATACAAAATTGTTTAAGTTCCTATTTCGAAAGGAAACTAGGTTATATCAAATGTGGCATTACTTTAGGGAAAGCCATGTACACTAAAACAAATCACTACATAGTAAGTTAACATCCAGTGTTTCCCTTAGGATTTTTTCAGCAGCGGTGGCAAGGGTAATGACTGTGAGAATGTCACTTTTGGTGACTTTAAAAAAGAAATTTACACCAAAATGCATGAAAATTAAATGTTAACAGCATCTGAAATATAACTGATGCGCATTACTGCAATGTAGGGAAATGAGGAGCAAGCGGTGGCTGTGCGCTCGTGGCTCCCATTCGCGCCACTCCTCGCTCTGTTACAAATATACATTGTAACATGTCACTCATCTCAAAGGGATAATGTGAGATTTTGGCAATTAAACTACCTTCAACTTCCTTCAAACTGCAAGCAGAACCATATAAATGGTAGAAATGAGGTCATCTGAATCTGGGTAAGTAGAAAATTGACAAAATCTCGCACTATACCTTTAAAAGTGCATATATACACAATTTTTATTATGTATTTTTTTGGAAGTGGCGGCCAAGTTTAGCAGCGTCGGCTCGCTGCCGCTAAATAAATATAGGGGAAACACTGCATTGTGACACATACAATGACTTTAAACATGGGAAACTCTTCATATCAACTTTGACATACTGATTGCTTATCTACTTCACAACTTACACAAAAATAGTACTCTATTCTATAACTTTTTAACAATGGATTTTTATTATCTAGTATTTATTTTTGTACTACCAATTCTAAATGGAACTAGGTAAGCAATCTGAGCAGTTTTTATCCCTTTGGTGCATAACATGAGCAAAAATGAAGAGAGCTGTTTTAAGATCGCGCAAAAACCCATCCAAAACACCAGTAAATCAGAAAGGAAACAAGTTGCATACTCCTTTCATTGCCTCAATTTAAGTTGGAAACAACCTTCAGGCAATCGAGAGAGAGAGAGAGCGAGAGAAATAAGAATATGTCTACTTGGTCAGCCAGCAAACATACCAGGGAGAAAACACACACACATTCAACATTTACACAACCATATAAACTCACACACATCTGCCACTTAGTGTCGCACCACCTGTAACTCGCCACTCCCTCCCCACTATTAACCCTCGACCGCTTGCTCAACTAATGCAAAAAAAAATACAAATAAAAGTCAAATAGCGGCATTGATAATAAACTGAGATCAATAAGAGGTTAGTGGGGAGGGGACCGGGAAGTGAAAAGCAAATCACCTGAAAATGCTTGGTGCACCCGTTTTTTCCCCCCTGCCCGCTACCATTGGGGCGCTCCACAGAGATACACTGGTAAGAGAGCCAAAGGGAAATGAGGGGACAAAGATAGAAAACTCCAAAAAAAGAGATCAGAACCATTTTAAAACACCATGTTATGACAAGAGCTATTGTGTGGTACCATAATGCAAAAACGACATTGTGATGTTTTCAAAAAGAAGGCTTTTGTTTAGGTAGAGCATGCAAGCCATCTGTACCAGTAGGTGCATTGAAATGCACAATTTAAAGCGGTAGAGGGTTACATTTAAGTGCTATCAATAGGGAGATGACGAATCAGTGGAGAAAGCAGTGGTATGCATGTCTGAGGGGAGAGTGGGAGGGGTTAGACTGGATGTAAGGTGGCAGCCCCTCCATCTCTGTCTCAGCATTTTGGAATGGATAAGATGGCTGTGATGTGAGAAGGTGGGAGGAAGGCCCTCCCTGAGCCCTTCAGGTTAGAGGAGTAGTCGGACGGACCTCGGATCTGAAACCCACCTGTTCCGCACCCACCTGTTCCTGCAGCTCGGCGAGCCGGGTGGCCCGCTCCTCCTCTGAGTCAGAGCTGTCCGAGCTGGAGGAGTCACCGCTGCTTGAGTTGTCGCCTTTACTGACCAAACCGCCTGCACCGGGGCTCAGCTCCACCGGCTCATCAGGCATCTTAGCAAAACGCATCTCAAACACATCCTGACAAAGACACACAGGCAATTATGGCGAAAAGAAGAGTGACAGAAAGAGACACATTAGCGATAAACCAACCAATCCAATTTTACATACATTTTTCAAATGGGATCCAGAGAAATATTTAAAATCCCAAACATACCTGGAGTTTTCTGGCCATGGCAACAACCTCATGATCTGGAGGGTTATATTTGTAACAATTTGAGAACATTACTCGAACATCCGCTGCAAACATCTGTGCATCTGGATACTCCCGTACGTCTATCTTTTTCTGAAAATCAACAGCAAGTGTTATCCAAACAACACATGGTTGAGCAACCACACAAGCCAACACACTGGTAATGATTAACTGTAAAAGTGAATTCTGCTAGTGTACGTGCTTTGTTCTGTGGTGCGTACTTTGACAGTGCTGAGGTCCATGGGGTGCTTGATGATCTCGTGGTAGTCATGTAGCTCCAGAGCTTCAGCATCTACAGGCTTGTAGAAGGGCCAGGCGTAAGCTGCGTGTTTCTTCGACAGCATCTCCTTCAGGATACTGTCGCAGTACTTGAGCTGCTCACTCATTCTGCTCCGCTTGCTGCTGTGCTGGCCCAACTCCCCTTCCACCAGGTCTTTCTTGGGAGCTTTGATGGGACGTCCTGTACTCTCCCGTCTGGACATCACCTTGCCCTGCTTGCCCTCTGAGACGGGGCTGGGTGACTCACTCCGGCTAGCTGTGATTGCAGATGTCGTGGGGGTGGTGGTGTCTGCTTTCCTCTTTACCCCTTTCTTCTAGATGCACAACAAACACAAACACAAAAAGGCACACCCTCACAGATGAGGTTCCATTCAAAAAACTAAATAAACATTTGTATGCCTGATAAACTGTACGGTGACTTACTTTGACAAGAGGTTGTGATTGTGAGACGACGGGTAACACTGGAGCATTGGGCGAGCTCTGGACAGCTGGGACGTTAGGGGTGATGGCAGTCATTGGAGAAGAGCCAATCACAGGTGTCGTAGACCCAGATAGGGACGATGGTGACTCGCCTCCATCCAGACCACCTGCAGCAGGTGCAATGATTAGAGTGGTTAACTCACAGTACATGGGGTATTTTATTGGCAATATGCACCCATTTTCTCTACATTTTCTATAAGATATCTATGGATCTATCCAAAATTATAGGAGTCTATAGTTTCAGGAACAGAGGCTTATTACCTATGTTTTTGCTTTTCTTGGGTTTGGGTGCGGGAGGCAGAAGCTCCACCTCCTCCTGGGGCATCATGGCAACTTTCTGCAGGAAGATCTTCTCCAAGGCCTGTGCCATCAGGACAATGTCATCTGTAGGCTGTTGGTCAAAGTAAAAACAGGAAGTGAGAAACATGAGTGGGAAATACAAAGAGGAAACTTAAGATCAATTTAAAAACGTAGAGCTTTGGGAGTATCCCTGGGAGAATCTGGAAACATATTAGACTATAATATTAAATCCAGAATAAATGGACCCCTAGGAGACACAGTCTGTATTTACTCTCTTGGAGCACTCACCTTGTTATATATGTAACAGTTGGTGAACATGGTGTTGAAGTCCTGCATGCATTCACTGGCACTCCAATAGTAGTTATGCTCCAGTCTCTTTTTGATGGTTCCCATGTCCATAGGTTGCTTTATGACCTTATGGTAATCCTGATAAACAGAAAATGCAAAACATTGTCAGCATTGTCAACATTGTCATTTGCACAGTGATCTATCTATAGGCATTAGCTTTCTGACAATTATAACACCCATTCCCAATATCTAGTCTACTCACCATAAGACCCAATTTGATGGCATCAACTGGCACGTAGAAAGGCCAGGCAAAGTTGTGCTTCCACAATGTCTTGACCATTACATTCTGCATGTATTGTAGTTGGTTGGTTTTACGACCTGGTTTGGTTGGATTGGTCACCTCCGGGGGTGGGGGGTTGACTCCCTGAAGAGGGGCCGGGGTTGCTGAGTTGACAGCAGACATGCTTGCGATGGGAAGGGGGTGGTATTCTAGGAGTCTCTGTTAACTCTCAAATGGAAAGGGCGGGAGACGAACACCTCAGTTGGTAGTGTAGTTTTGTTCTTTCTGCTCTTTAGTGGCCTGGGGGGAACTGCAGGTCATTGCAGGGCCTGATCTTTTTACCTATGAAAAACAGAGCAGTGTGATGGCCATGAGTATTCAGCATAAGTGTGGCAGCCAAAAATCCATGAAATAGGAACCGTATAATACCTAAAACCTGAAATAACATGAAATGAAGCAATTCTGATAAGAAAGTAGGGCCTTTTCATCACACAATAAAAAATATTTCCGATATTGTAAAAGGGAAATGTGTCCCTGGAGAGATGTGTCATCTCCAGGTTTGAGGCACATTGTCTATAACCCAATCTGCAGCCTGCACCTCATGTAGCTTGGTCTTGCATTTTCCTTTGACCATAGAATTGTATTTGGCATGTGGGGACAGGTACAGCTTACAGTGATCATTCAAAAAATTTACAGGAAGCAAAGGTACAATATTATAACACGAAATAATAAATAAAAACTGTCAGAATAACCTGCTAGCAATTCAATTCATAAACTACAGCAACCACAATCCATTTCACCACATACATAACCAAACAACCTGCAAAACTGACTGACTACAGCACAGCTGTTCTAGCAACAAGTACCACCCTGAGCAGAGTAATTGCTGTAGCTGTGATAACGTTAATGCAATCTGTACTAAGGACACTTCAAGAATGACAACTACACAGACATTGTTCTGTATCTCTTTCAATGACTAGTAGTAGCTACTAGCGTTAGACAAAACATAGCTATATTTGACCGTGAAAAAAATGTAGCTGGCCAGCTAGCACGTAGAAGCCAATGATGTGTATATATATAAAAATCAGTGGTAGTAACGTTAGGTAGTTAGTAGCTGACGTAAGGGTGGCGCTGCCTCCCGCGTAAACAATCACATAAACTAGTTTATTAACGTTAGCTAGCTAAATGGCTAGTTACATATAAAAGCCATCACTAACTGTATAGCTGTTATTCGTTTCGCTGAAACCGCTGCAATACTGTATGTAACGGCATGGCATCGTATGGCAAAATATTGGAATTAGTTATCTAGCTAAATTGGTTATGATATCTGCTGAACAAAACGCGTGTAACTTAGCTAACTAGCAAGCTATACTAGCCAGCGTCACGCGCGGGGGAAGTGCAAAGGGAGCTTGGAACACTTTTGGAACAATTCGCGCGGACTCCTTTGCACTCCGTGGTTCGAGTGTCCAGACTAGTGCCGTAAAGCTAGCTAACGTAGCTAGTTTATAGAACATTTGAGACGTAGCTAGTATTCACTACAGTAAACATATGTGACTACCTAGCTAAATGTGAATACACCAAAACCAAATAGGTGGTATTATGGGCTCCACTGCAACATTCTCCAAAAAGATGGCGGGCATATGTTATCCTTTAGGTATCACTAGGTAGCTAACGTTAACAGCCGATTTAACTTCACCCCCCCCTAGCTAACTACGAACAGTTTCATGAAATATATTTTATAACTAAATAACCCTCCTTGTTTTATCTGTGGTTTCTGCAAGAGCATGTAGCTATTGCTACCACAACTGCGTAGCTGGCTAATTTGCCCACACTAATATCTTGTTAAACGTTTCGCGCCCATATTACCAAAATATTTAACCCAATAGACAAGTAATTTGTTATGCTTTGTTGTATTGTTGCAATGCGCTGTCAAACGTAGCTTTGCTGAAAATCATCGGACGTTAGCTAGCTTGCTTAGTTAACGCTAACAAGCGTTTCAGCACCCCCTTTTTCATTACACTGAAGTATGAACATTACATGTTTCGCTAAAGAAACGCTATTATCATAATAATTATGGTGAAATATAAATATTTTAATGCATTACTTTCTTGAGGCCTCCGATGGGTTTGCGTGTAGCTGGCACCCCGAGTTGCTCTTGCTTTATTTGAGCGAGGCCGAGCAGCATGAAGATGAGGTTGCGCATGCGCACGGTTTGTGATAAATTTACTGGCGCTGAAGACTACGCTCCCCAACATGTGTGTTGTTCAGTGTATATACTGCATACTACTATCAAATATTTTCGAGTATACTGAAACCCGAAGTATGCAAAGGCCACGCTAAATAAATACATTGGGCTGCAATAATGTGCAATACAAATAAACAGCTGGAATGGCTTTATCTTCAGCTAGCAATGTACGCCATGGATGGATGACTTTACCATGTATTATGGATATTTCACAAATCTTTTTAACTTTATATTCACCTGTAAACATTCAAAGGAAACAGAGATGAGTGCTGATACCTTCCCCCTGTTGTTTCTCCTGGTTCTGTCTGCTGTGTTTTACAGAGAACCAAAACCTCTCAGGGCAGGGCGTCTCCGGCTCTGCACTCCTACCTGGCAGGTTAGTCCAGGACACCCCAGCCTTATAATCACAAGATCGGTCTGTCTTGAGCACACTCATTCCTGTCCCTGATTCTGCTCAGCCTGTGCCCTCTCTTTCGAGCTGCCCTCCACTGCACATAGTGATAACTATGTGGTTAAGTTTGTGTAACTATTCATACACGTCTGTATTGTTGATGTGTCTCGACATGTGTAACTAGGTTTTATTCCAGTCCAAAACCTAAAGTTTACAAACGTGACTCCAATCAGAACCACCGTCAAATCGTCCCTCCTCGCGTGCCGTAAGCACTGCCTAAGCACACATGCGCAATGTGTGTCTTCTTCACTGCCACATTCCCCGCCTGAGCCCTAAACTGAAACGAACTGCCCCTAGATTTTTATTCATGCTCAATTAGGGCGAAAATACATTCATCGTATTTATAGGCTAAACAAATTCGTGTAATTGATAAGATTTCTTCCTAAAGGAAGAAATTCGGCCGAGCAAATACATTTTAACATTGGGCCTTACCGTGAGTATCCCTGATTTTATTGTTTGAATGGAGTAACGTCAGCTAGCTAGCCTGGTAACTAGTAGACCTTGCAATTTGCATGTGCAGTGAGAAGCTAGCTAAACGAGAGAGTAAGGCCATGTGTGTTTAACATAGTTAACTATATTTTGAAGGATAGGATTCATACAATAACTACCTGGATTAAAACCATTAGCTAACTATTATCACCAACAAGATGCACACTACGTTAGTGTTCGCGAACAACATTGCTAGCTATCGTAGCTAGAAAAGAAACACAGGCCCATCTGCGGTACTTCCACAACTGCGGTTAATGAGGTTACTATAGCTATCTAACTCACGGTAATTTGTTTACTTGCAATGGCAGTTAGTTAGCTGGCCAGCCAGGTAACATAGTATCTCCTCTCTTTCTCCAGACAAACGAACGTCATTATTACTTAGTTAACTACTCGGCTCTACCTAGCTAACGTTACTTAGCTGTGCCATCCATGACTGGGTAGGAAGCCAGTGTGGGGGTAATTTACCAGTCGCTACGTTACTAACAAAATTATACCTAGAGTTCAAAATCATATCCAATATTGTTATATTCATCTACAAACTAAAGGGTATCGTCTTGCGTTGTATCTATACAATTTCTTATCCTTACATTTCCCCTGACAATATCGTCATCGAAAAGCTAACTCAACTCCATTGTCGTCACTAGTTACAACAGTCAGAATGCCCGCCTACTCGACCAATCAGCTGGAGTGTGACGATGCGTATGCCGGTTTACGGTTCGTGGGAAACGACCAATCAGATGAGGGAGTGTATGCAGACGAGGACCATGGGGTGTTTCTCAATATGCAACCTACCGTGCTGCACATGCTCAAATATCTTTATAACTAAACCAAAAGATGCCACAGCCTGTCGTTTCCAATGGGAACAAATTAGTCATAGTGGGCAGACCAAGTAATGAGGTGGGCAGAGCCAAGCACGAGCTAGCGAGATCCTGTTGGCGTGTCCTAGTATAATTTGCATATTTGCGTTAGGGAACGCCTACTATGAAGTGCGCGTGTGCAATAACCCCATTTTGCCTTTTTGCACTTTCTAAACAACGCGATAAAAAAATAAAAAATAACAGTCTACAAAACGCAGTCCACTCTGTTCATAACAGATTCTAGTTTTGGAAACAGAAAACGGTATTGAGATCAAATATTTCCTTCATGAGAAGATTGGCAGAATGTCACCCAAATCCATCTTCCATACCCTTTTCCATATACCATATTTGGTAGTGAGTGGAAACGCGATAAAAAAAAGTCTACAAAACTTAGTTCAATGCTTCACATTTATACCATCCAGTGAAATATCTGTCTTATTATTCTATCTTTGTTCTCATGCTCCGAGTTTATTCTTCGACCACGTTTTCTTGAGTATGTTCTTGTGAGGATGAGAGTGTGGAGAATGCATAAAACAATACATTTGAGAAACAATCGCACTCCCCCTGCTGTATTACCTCACGCGTCACTGAACCTTCTTCCAGCCAGGACAATGGCAACAATAGACTATATATATATATATATATATATATATATATATATATATATACATACACAAAGCAACGATTTTCATTCATAATTATCAACTAGCTATATGTGAATCGTAATAATGTAGCTAACCAGATAGTTTAACAGGCAAAAATGACCAAATACTAATATTATGTAAGATGGATGTCAATTCTTGGGTAGCTAGCAAACAATTATTTGTGGCTATCTGGCTAGCTAACAGTACTAGTAGTTAGCCAGTTAGCCCTGTTGACTTATTATGTACATATCTACTGTATGTAGGCAGGTTAACATGCCAAAATTAACACTGCATGTACAGTACCAGTCAAAAGGTTTGGACACACCTACTCTTCAAGTGTTTTTGTTAATTTTGACTTTTCTACATTGTAGAATAATAGTGAAGACATCAAAACTATGAAATAACACATATGGAATCATGTAGTAACCAAAAAAGTGTTAAACAAATCAAAATGTATTTTAGATTTGAGATTCTTCAAAGTTGCCACCCTTTGCCTTGATGACAGCTTTGCACTCTTGGCATTCTCTCAACCAGCTTCACCTGGAATGCTTTTCCAACAGTCTTGAAGGAGTTCCCACATATGCTGAGCACTTGTTGGCTGCTTTTCCTTCTGCGGTCCAACTCATCCCAAACCATCTCAATTGGGTTGAGGTTGGGTGATTGTGGAGGCCAGGTCATCTGATGCAGCACTCATCACTCTCCTTGGTCAAATAGCCCATACACAGCCTGGAGGTGTGTTGGGTCATTGTCCTGTTGAAAAACAAATGATAGTTCCACGAAGCGCAAACCGGATTGGATGGCATATCACTGCAGAATGCTGAGGTAGCCATAATGGTTAAGTGTGTCTTGAATTCTAAATAAATCATAGACAATGTCACCAGCAAAGCACCATCGCACCTCCTTCATGCTTCACGGTGGAAACTACACATGCGGAGATAATCCGTTCACCTACTCTGCATCTCACAAAGACTCGGCGGTTGGAACCAAAAATCTAAAATCAGACCAAATGACAGATTTCCACCGGTCTAATGTCCATAGCGTTTCCATCCATTGTGTTTCTTGGCCCAAGCAAGTCTCTTCTTATTATTGGTGTGCTTTACTAGTGGTTTCTTTGCAGCAATTTGACCATGAAGGCCTGATTTACACAGTCTCCTCTGAACAGTTGATGTTGAGATGTCTGTTACTTGAACTCTGAAGCATTTATTTGGGTTGCAATTTCTGAGGCTTGTAACTAATGAGCGTATCCTCTGCAGCAGAGGTAACTCTGGGTCTTCCTTTCCCGTGGCGGTCCTCATGAGAGCCAATTGAATCATAGCTTTTGATGGTTTTTGTGACTCCACTTGAAGAAACTTTAAAAGTTCTTGACATTTTCCGTATTGGCTGACCTTCAAGTCTTAAAGTAATGATGGACTGTCATTTCTCTTTGCTTATTTAAACTGTTCTTGCCATAATATGGACTTGGCCCTATTTGGTAAAATACAATCTTCTGTATACCACCCCTATCTTGTCACAACACAACTGATTGGCTCAAACACATTAAGAAGGAAAGAAATTCCACAAATGAACTTTTAACAAGGCACACCTGTTAATTGAAATGCATTCTTGATGACTACTTCATGAAGCTGGTTGAGAGAACGCCAAGATTGTGCAAAGCTGTCATCAAGGCAAAGGGTGGCTACTTTGAAGAATCTCAAATATAAAATATATTTTGATTTGTTTAACACTGTTTTGGTTAGTACGTGATTCCATATGTGTTATTTCATAGTTTTGATGTCTTCAATATTATTCTTTAAAAAATAAAGGAGAGCCGCACACTAGGAGCTCAGATGCAAAAAAATGTATTTGTTTATTTTTCGACAGACAAGCTGTCTTCATCAGGGTATAATGACAAACACTGCGGGATGCCTAATTTATATAGTGTCAAAAGACACACAGGTGTCTGTAATCATGGCCGGGTGTGGCCTGATATCATTGGTTAATTCTCATATATAAAATGGCATACAAAAAACATAAATGGATAGCGTACGATCATAGATACAATTTGGCTACATAAGCCTACAAATATTTACAATAGCAAAATCACAATAATCACAAGAATGGCTTCAGATCTAAGTCTACATTGAGACCGAAGGGAGCTAGGGTCTTTTAAATTAAAGATCCAAGCAGCCTCTCGTTTTAACAATAAATTGTCGAGGTCACCTTCTCTCCTAGGGAGGGTGACATGTTCGATTCCAATATAACGTAGAGACGAAATCGAGGGGTATTCTTCCAAAAATTGGGCTGTAACTGGGTAAGTCAAGTTTTTGCATCTAATGGTGCTACGATGCTCCGAGATTCGTACTTTTAATTTGCGCTTTGTTTTACCCACATCATTTTTACCACAAGGACAAGTTCTAAGATAAATAACTGCCTTAGTGGAGCACACCTTTGATTGGGATCTGTTTCCCTGTTTGGGGGTGTTTTGAAGGATCTACATTTATAAGTTCCATTGCATTGAGCACAGCCATTACACTTGTAGTTTCCATCCAGTAGGGGCGCAAATACACGTTGTGCAGGGATATCTTTGGGTGGTAAATCAGAGTTGACCAGTTGATGTAGAAAATAGTGAAAATAAAGAAAAACCCTGGAATGAGTAGGTGTGTCCTAACTTTTGACTGGTACTGTATTTGTTAACATATCAAGATAAAATGTTTTAGTCAGGCAACATATGAGATGTGAATAGGCAATATTTCATTCTGAAGTCGGAAGTGTATTTTCTCTTGATCTGCGCAAATAATGGCTGCCATTGATTTCAATAGATTATGTGTCATTTTTACGTGGTTGCGTCATTTCTTTTTATACTTTCTGTTGGAGGTTGTATCGATGTACATATTTTGAAGCATGCAAACAGAGTATGCATTGGAGAAGTGCCCTCCGTGTTCCAATTTGTGTGCTCGGGGCACGGTAGTATGCATTTTGAGAAACTCCAATGGATTTCTTTTATCTAGTGATCATCAATGATTTGGTTATTTGTTAGCTATAATAAAACCAACCTTTTTAAATGCAAAGTGGTAATCAGATGTCTTATTCTAACTCCGCTTATGATGTTTGCCCTTACTCATAGTTACTTGTCTTAATAACAAGAAATTTGTGGAGTGGTTGAAAAATGAGTTTTAATGACTCCAACCTAAGTGTATGTAAACTTCTGACTTCAGTTGTACATGTAACAAAATTTTTGTTTTAAACTGAAATGTAAAACAAAGTTACATTTGTCCTCCGAAGAAAGGGGGTGGGGGGGAATAAAATAAATAGCAGGTAAAAAGCTTTGCGTGTCTAGAAAAAAGTGCCATGTAAGTGTAAAGGTGTACTGCAAGTCTATTTTAAGTTTAATAAATGCCTATATTAAGTTCCTATGTGCCTAATAAGGTAAAAGGGTTGAAGTTTCTTAATCTGCCAAAAATCTGCCAATTTTATAAATAAAATGTGAAACTGTACGTTTTACTTGTGGATTACGAAAATAATCTCCAAAATCATGTATCAATTTGTTTGTCTTCATGCCGTTTTAAAAACAAATGCAGACATTGGAGAAAACCTATTTACGGTTAACAAACTATAGTTTTGGCAAGTCTGTTAGGACATCTGCTTTGTGCATGACACAAGTAATTTTACCACGTTCATCTGTACAAACAATAGGATTCAAGTATAAACAACATGGGACCACGCAGCAGTCATACCGCTCAGGAAGGAGAAGCGTTCTCTCTCCTAGAGAAGAACGTACTTTGGTGCGAAAAGTGCAAATCAATCCCAGAACAACAGCAAAGGACCTTGTGAAGATGCTGGAGGAAACAGGTACAAAAGTATCTATATCCACAGTAAAACGAGTCCTATATCGACATAACCTGAAAGTCCGCTCAGCAAGGAAGAAGCCACTGCTCCAAAACCGCCATAAAAATGCCAGACTACGGTTTGCAACTGCACATGGGTACAAAGATCATACTTTTTGGAGAAATGCCCTCTGGTCTGATGAAACAAAATAGAACTGTTTGGCCATGATGACCATTTTTATGTTTGGTGGAAAAGGGGGAGACTTGAAAGCCGAAGAACACCATCCCAACCGTGAAGCACTGGGGTGGCAGCATCATGTTGTGGGGGTGCTTTGCTGCAGGAGGGACTGGTGCACTTCACAAAATAGATGGCATCACGAGGAAGGAAAATTATGTGGATATATTGAAGCAACATCTCAAGACATCAGTCAGGAAGGTAAAGCTTGGTCACTAATGGGTCTTCCAAATGGACAATGACCCCAAGCATACTTCCAAAGTTGTGGCTAAATGGCTTAAGGACAACAAAGTCAAGGTATTGGAGTGGCCATTACAAAGCCCTGACCTCAATCGTATAAAAATGTGTTGGCAGAACTGAAAAAGCGTGTGCGAGCAAGGAGGCCTACAAACCTGACTCAGTTACACCAGCTCTGTCAGGAGGAATGGGCCAAAATTCACCCAACTTATTGTGGGAAGCTTTTGGAAGGCTACCCGAAACATTTGACCCAAGTTGACCCAAATACTAATTGAGTGTATGTAAACTTCTGACCCACTGGGAATGTGATGATAGAATTAAAAGCTGAAATACATCATTCTCTCCACTATTATTCTGACATTTCACATTCTTAAAATAAAGTGGTGTTCCTAACTGACCTGTGAAGGGTAATTTTCACTACGATTAAATGGCAGGAATTGTGAAAAACTGAGTTTAAATGTATTTGGCTAAGGTGTATGTAAACTTCCGACTTCAACTGTACATTTATTCTTATACTTTTATGCACAGTATTAGGTGGTAGGAATACAGTTTGATATACACATTACATATGAATTGGTACTCATCATTACATACTCTTGCAATATGTGATCTTTAGTTGAACACAGAGTTAGGACACCCGTTTTAAAGTACCACGTTCTTCAGTTTTATTAAAGAACATTCCATTGTTAGTTAGTACTTCAACATTATTAAAATGAAATTAATGTTGTAAAAAGTGCTCCGTCTTTGAATTTACTGCCTTATTGTTCGTTTCAGTAGCATATTTCTTTTTGGCTTTTGTCTGTCTTTCCCCTGGTGGCACTATTCATACTTCTTTGTGCCCACAACTTGAAACAGAACACCATTGAATGGGAGACTTTTACTCTCCCATCTGAGTTTTTTTCCTGCCAATGATCATGAATATGATATATTACTATTGGAATGATAGGCTTGTAGGGAAACTAACGACATTGCTCTATCAAATGGAGCGGCAGGGTAGCAAGTTCGAATCCCCGAGCTGACAAGATATAAATCTGTCATTCTACCCCTGAACAAGGCAGTTAACCCACTGTTTCTAGGCTGTCATTGAAAATAAGAATTTGTTCTGAACTGACTTGCCTAGTTAAAGAATGGTAAAAAAATATATATATAGAATACCTCCTGTGCTTGGAATGGAATCCCTTATGCTAGCTAGCTCATTGTAGATGAGTAGCAAAAGTTAGCTACTAGTTATCTAAAAAATAAATGACGAAGTTTGTCCTTTCTCAATGTTATGAATTTTAGTGAAGTTGCTAATTCTTGTTCCCGAATGTATTTAATTAATTGGTCCTCAAGCTTAAACTTGATAGATGCCAATTCGAAAATTAGGCTATTTTTAAAATTTGTGTTTTATTTTACCCCTTTTCCCCCCCCAATTTCGTGGTATCCAATTGGTCGCTGCAACTTCCGTACGGACTCGGGGGAGGCGAAGGTCGAGAGCCATGCGTCCTCCGAAACACAACCCAACCTAGCCGCACTGCTTCTTGACACAATGCACATCCAACCCGGAAGCCAGCCGCACCAATGTGTCGGAGGAAACACGTACACCTGGCGACCTGGTCAGCGTGCACTGCGCCCGGCCCGCCACAGGAGTCGCTAGTGCGCGATGTGACAAGGATATCCCTGCCAGCCAAACCCTCCCTAACCCAGACGACGCTGGGCCAATTGTGCGTCGCCCCATTGACCTCCCGGTCGCGGCCGGCTGCGAAAGAGCCTGGGCTCGAACCCAGAATCTCTGGTGGCACAGCTAGTACTGCACCACCCGGGAGGCTGAAAATTAGACTTTTTCTAAAAAAACGTAATATGCATCATCACACTCCCTCATCTGATCGAGTAGGTGGGTCTTCTGACTTTGGCTGTGGTAACTAGTGACGACCCATGGTGAATTTCGGATTAACTCCACCAACGAAGTTTAGCAGAGACCAGGCTTTGTTGAATTCTTCTCCAACGACATAGATTTGCCCAAGGTCAATATATATAAAAAAAAAAAAAACTGTCCTCTGTAGTTGCATGCCTTTCTTTGCTGAAATCCATACTTTTCCATTAAACGTTTATCAAATACAACCACCAACTGTTTGCTCATTGCTGTTCCTCTAAGATGGCAACTCAGCACAAATGCACATGTGTTAATTAAATCTCAACTAGGAAACAGTCTGGTTAATTGGTTAAGGTTTTATTAATAAGTATTGATTTCAGCAAACAAAGGCACACCCACAGAGGACAAACATGGGTATTAGGTAAGCGTTTCATAAGAAGTTTTTGTTGAAGTATTGACCTTGGGAGAATTGACGTAGTCAGAGCTGAGTTCCACAAAGCCTGGTTTCTTCTCAACTGAGTTGGAGTTCATCAGAATCTTCCTTCACCATGGAATTGAGTTTAGTCGGCTACATCTTGGCATAATGAACATTCCTTTCTGCTCTGCTCTCCTCTTTTGCAGGCTGGTTGTCCCACGTGCTTTCACAAACCAATCCCCCTCCCCCTCGGCTACATCACTATCACCATGGCAACAGAGGAGAAGAAACCAGAAACTGAGGCCACTAAAACGTCATCTGCATCTGCCAGCCAGAGTAAGGTATGGGTTCATGCTTGCCCTCATTGTCGCCAGATAGCGTGACAGCTGTCTGCAGGTATGGCTCCTGGTAACTGCATGTCACGTTAGAATGACGCCATCTGACGGAAGACAATGGCTAGTCTTATTACCATTCAAATGTTTTTTCCTATGGATTTGTACGGATAGGCTACTACCTCATTGGTTCGCTGGGGCCTGCGTTGATGAAACCCCTGTCACTTGATACTTAAAGATACCATGTAGCCAGATTGTCCTGTGTCTCTGCTATTTACACGGTGTCCGAAAATATTTTTTTTTAAAGGCAAATTGCCTTAAATGCTTCTACAGATATCAACTGAACTGCTTTCCTGTTCCAATTGTTTACTTCCCCTATTTAGTCGGCACCAGTCAAGCCCAACTACACCCTGAAATTCACCTTAGCCGGCCACACAAAAGCAGTTTCGTCTGTCAAGTTCAGTCCCAGTGGAGAGTGGCTCGCCAGTTCATGTAAGTTTTTATGATGAGTGCTTTAGGTGGGCTTAGAACAGTAGGTTTACCGAATACTGCTATTATTAGGCTTGTAACATTGCATGCACAAGTTGTTGTAGAATAAAATGTATAACAGTTAATTAAATGCAACGTTCTTTCAATGTAAATGATCTGATCACTCTTGCATGATAACTAGAGAAAGGCACAGTTAGACATGCTCCGGAACTTTGGCGACTTTAAACCTCCTGCTTTGGGCTGGATGTGTAGTTCATACTGTACATGCGTAATCTATAAGCAGACTTACTGTCTTAACTAAATTAGCCATGAAATCCCTAGTTTGAAAGTGACCGTTTTTATGGAAGATGTACTGCGCCATTTTCCCCCACGTGGGCCGCCCCCTAGCAATTAAAGTTCCAGAGAGCGAACAATGACGTGGTGCACATATCTGCAGATATGTGATTTAGTATGCAATTTTGGGGACCGCTTTTGGCTCGTGAGCAATACTTAAAGAACTACGGGCTAAAAAGTATACAAAAGTACCAGAGAATCTCTAATCGAATATCCAAACGGACTTTAGTATTCCATTACTTACGAGAGTATTAATTAAAAAATAATAATAATGATAGGCCTTTTAACAATGAAAAGGCTTTGTCTTTGCTCCATACAAGTATATAGCCTATCATGATATTTGACATTCATTTAATAAAACAAACTTTCAAATTGTTGTTTGACGGGCACTGCATAAAAACGACACGTGTAGCCTGCACACGTTTCACACTTGAAGCCAAGTTGTCAGGCGATCAAATTGACACTACAGTCAGAGGCTCCATATGTAGCCTAGCAAGTGAAGTGGGATATTTCGAATCTGTGCAAAATGGAATTAAAACTACAGAATTAAGTTACCTTAATGAGAAGCAGTAGACTACAACGAGCAACCAACAGGTTGGCTGTTGTTAAACTTGAATGGAGTTGTTGTAGACAAGGACGGAGAGCGCAGCAAAACCGCCTCAGTTAGTCTTGCTAGTTGGCTAACTTAGCTGGTTAGCATAGCTAGCTTTACATTTGAGGCAGTCAAAACAGGCACTACCAGATGTAGGGCTGGGAATTGCCAGGGACGATATGATTTAATTACAATATTTGGGTGCCGATATGTATTGTATTTCTCACGATTCTATGTATTGCGATTTGATGTTCACTATATGTCTGCTGCAGAGAGATGAGAGAGCATGAGAAAATGAGTTTTGATCATTCATGGAAATTGCTGGAAACATGTTGGCTCAAACTATTTCAAAAGATGGAGAACAAAAAAATACCATCATTTTGGCGCAGGTGCGGGCGACTAGCGCCAGCATCGCTACCTTTTCAAATGCAAATCGACACTTGGAGTCTATATAATATCGGCCAAAATAATATCGCGATACAGTGCCTTCAGAAACTATTCACACCCCTTCACATTTTGTTGTTACAGCCTGAATAAAAAAATTATTACATTGATATTTGTCACTCGCCTACACACAATACCCCATAATGTCAAAGTGGAATTATGTTTTTAGAAATGTTTACAAATTTTATAAAAAATGTAAAAGCTGAAATGTCTTGTGTCAATAAGTATTCAACCCCTTTGTTATGGCAAGCCTAAATAAGGTCAGCAGTAAAAATGTTCTTAACAAGTCACATAATAAGTTGCATGGACTCACTCTGTGTGCAATAATAGTGTTTTTGAATGACTACCTCATCTCTACCCCACACATACAATTATCTGCATAGTTGTGCAGTGAATTTCAAACTAAGATTCAACCACAGACCAAGGAGGTATTCCAATGCCTCGCAAAGAAGGGCACCTATTGGTAGATGGGTAAAAAAAGTAAACATTGAATATCCCTTTGAGCATGGTGAAATTATTAATTACACTTTAGATGGTGTATCAATACGCTCAGTCACTACAAAGATACAGGCGTCCTTCTTCCTAACTTAGTTGCCGGAGAGGAAGGAAATCGCTTAGGGATTTCACTGAGGCCAATGGTTATTTTAAAACTGTTACAGAGTTTAATTGCAGTGATAGGAGAGAACTATGGATGGATCAACAACATTGTAGTTACTCCCCAAAAATAACCTAATTGACAGTGACAAGAAAGAAGCCTGTACAGAATAAAAATATTCCAAAACATGCATCCTGTTTGCAATAAGGCACTTCAAAATAGTGTGGCAAAGAAGTTAACTTTATGACCTGAATATAAAGTGTTATGTTTGGGGCAAACACAACACATCATTGAGTACCACTCTTCATATTTTCAAGCATGGTGGTGGCTGCATCATGTTATGGGTATGCTTGTCAATGGCAAAGACTAGTGAGTTTAGGATAAATAGTAACGGATTAGAGCTAAGCACAGGAAAAATCCTAGAGGAAAACCTGGTTCAGTCTGCTTTCCAACATACTGGGTGACAAATTCACCTTTCAGCAGGACAATAACCTTAAAAAAACAAATTGGTTTCAAATCTATGGCAAGACTTAAATTGGTGTCTAGCAATGATCAACAACCAACTTGACAAAGCTTGAAGAATTGTGAAAATAATAATGTTCTTCAAATATTGTACAATCCAGGTGTGCAAAGCTCTCAGACTTACTCAGGAAAAGGTCACAGCTGTAATCACTGCAAAAGGTGATTCTAACATGCATTGACTCTGGGTTGAATACTTATCTAATCAAGATAAACTGCACATTTTAGTGGCCTTTTGATGTCCCCAGCACAAGGTGTACCTGTGTTTTTATATTTTTGTTCAATATATACACTCAATGTTGTCATACCTGTTGCCTGTATCCTTTTGATGTTTGCTTTCTCACCAAACACAAGGAAGAAAGAGGGGTATATATAGAGCACAGTGCATGTAAGATTTGTGAGTGTGTGATTTTATGGACATTGGTGCTTGCATGTACAGTTCCTTCAGAAAGTAGTCACACCCCTTGACAAAAAACCCCAATGAAATCCATTTTAACACAACAAAATGTGGAAAAAGTCAAGGGTTGGGAATACTTTCTGAAGGTGCGGTATGTAACGGTTATTCCATCACTAACCAGATAGTATGACATGCTATGGCAGCAAGAATATCGTCTGATATGGCTACTTTCTCTCTCCCTCCTGTCTCACATAGTGCTGCTCTGTTTGCTACTGCAGCAGGGTGGGGGAAGGGCAATGCCTGGTGTCTTTCCCTAGTTGTGCAGCAAGTGCCCAGGTTTTTAAGAACGTTTCACAAAAAACATGTATTTTGGCTATCGGGATATCCTCCCCCAAAAAAACATTATTCTAATAGTGAAAATATTTCAAATGATAACACTACATTTCAGTAGAAAATGCTCACGTAACCTGTCTTGACATATGTTTTACAGCTGCTGACAAACTGATAAAAATTTGGGGAGCTTACGATGGAAAGTTTGAGAAAACAATATCGGGACACAAACTTGTGAGTTCAAGCTTCCATTATATATATATATATTTAATGGATATGCCACTTGTGTGGCACAAACCAAGTTGACCTTTCACTTGTCATCTGCAGGGGATCTCAGATGTCGCCTGGTCCTCAGACTCCAACCTCCTGGTTTCAGCATCTGATGACAAGACTCTAAAGATCTGGGACGTCAGCTCGGTAAGAGGCAGGATGGGGAGGTTATTCTCAGAAATATAGAATAAGGGGGCTGGTTTGGAGATGACATAGAACAGACATGCTTCTGTATTAGGCTAAGAAATGATTCCCAAGTACATTTATTCTCAAGTATTTTATTTTCTCTGTTACGGTGTGTGCACTGAAAAGACATGCATTATTGTTGCTGACACTCCGCTGTTCAGATGGAGTTAACAGTCTATAATGTGCACCACTGCAGCGGTCAACTCAAACTGCAGTGTGTAGCTGCGGGTAAAGTAATTCAAAGCATTTACTTTATCACTCAAGATGTAACTTTCCAGTGCTACTATTTTTGCCATGTAATGTTATTAAATAGTCAATTCAGTTTAAGGTGCTACATGTAGAATGTCTCACCCATGTGGAAGCTAGGTGAATTGCAACAACACCTAAGATGAATATAAACAAACAAACAATCAATCAATGTATTTATAAAGCCCTTTTTACATCAGTTGATGTCACAAAGTGCTGTACAGAAACCCAGCCTAAAACCCCAAACAGCAAGCAATGCAGATGTAGAAGCACGGTGGCTAGGAAAAACTCCCTAGAAAGGCAGGAACCTAGGAAGAAACGTAGTGGAACCAGGCTCTGCGGGGTGGCCAGTCTTCTTCTGGCTGTGCTGGGTGGAGATTATAACAGAAGATGTTCATAGATGACCAGCAGGGTCCGATAATAATAATCCCAGTGGTTGTAGAGGGTGCAACAGGTCAGCACCTCAGGGCATGATCCCAGGGCTGAGGTCCTCCGGGAGGGGAGGGAGAGAGAGAATTAGAGGGCGCACACTTAAATTCACACAGGACACCGGATAAGACGGGAGAAATACTCCACATATAACAGACTGACCTTAGCCCACCGACACAAACTATTGCAGCATAAATACTGGAGGCTGAGACAGGAGGGGTCAGGAGGCATTATGACCCTGTCCGACTCTCCCCCTTCACTGCATCCCATTTCCCCGCAACACGTGGAGACTTGGTGGCTGTGGAATCTAGTGGATACCACTTGCGCTTGAGTGTTTTACTTTGTTTCATCCACCAGCTTCAAACAACTGAAAATACAATATTTTTTTGTTATTGAAAATATATTTTACAGCGATTTTAGATGGTACAATGATTCTGTACACTATGAATTGCTTGTTTTGTCACAAACTGAAATTATTTCTGTGGCTGTAATTTCAGTTTACAATTTATTTGGATGTATTGCGATTTGGATGTAGCCTGTTGATGGAACCTTAGCCCTATGTGGTGCAATGGAGGCCTTGATGGTATAAGCCAGTGCAGACATAACTGTCATTTTGATAAAACTGTTAAAAATAAATGTAGATGGACTTGGATTGAGAAAAGGGGTGAAGGTGGTCAGGGGTTGTCAATTGGTGGCCCATGAGCCAAATTCAGCCAGCGGGCTATTTTATTTGGCCCTCAAGTTAAAAAAATGATAAAAAATAGGTTGTAATTAAATAATGGTACTTATTGAAAAAATCTAGATTCTCTATAAAAGGTTGGCCTTAATGCAAATATAAGCCCAGCTCATTTTACATAAAATATATATAGGCAAAAATACTGTTACTGTAAAAACGTGATTGTTTGTTTTATTTCCAATATGGAAATGATGGAATTGGTCAAACTCGCAGTTTAATACATGTACAAAATGATCCTCTTTCCCTAAAAGCATGAGCATGATGGTCATGACTTTAATTTTTTAATTTTTAATTTTTATTATACATGAAAGGGGAGGTTAACTTGGCTCCAGACAATCGATCTGAGATCGACTTAAGTTTCAGTTATGCCGTTTTTTGTTGTTGCTTTAACCCCTGTTATCACGATGCTTATCTACCAATGCGATATTTATTACAATTGTCACGATTCTATATGTATTTTGTTTCGATACTGCTGCGTTATTGAGATTCGATGTTCCAAACATATTGCTTAGCATGTCTGCTGCAGAGGGACAAGGAGCCATGAGAAAATATGTTTTGATCAGTCATGGCAATGTGTTAACCTCTCTAGGGTATGTGGGACGTTAGCGTCCCACCTCGTCAACAGCCAGTGAAACTGCAGGGCGCCAAATTCAAAACAACAGAAATCCCATAATTTTAATTCCTCAAACATACAAGTATTTTACACCATTTTAAAGCTACACTTGTTGTAAATCCAGCCAAAGTGTCCGATTTCAAAAAGGTTTTACGACGAAAGCACACCAAACGATTATGTTAGGTATGAGCCAAGTTACAGAAAAAGACAGCCATTTTTCCAGCTAAAGAGAGCAGTAACAAAAAGCAGAAATAGAGATAAAATTAATCACTAACCTTTGATAATCTTCATCAGATGACACTCATAGGACTTCATGTTACACAATACATGTATTTTTTGTTCGGTAAAGTTCATATTTATTTCCAAATATCTGAGTTTAGGCAAGAAGCTACTGTATCACTTGGCAAAAAGCCTGAGAAAATGCAGAGCGCCAAATTAAAATTAATTACTATGAAGATTACTATAAAATCAAACTTTCATTAAATCACACATGAAAGATAACAAATTAAAGCTACACTGGTTGTGAATCCAGCCAACATGTCAGAATTCAAGTAGGCTTTTCAGCGAAAGCATACGATGCTATTATCTGAGCATAGCACCATAGTAAACAAAAGAGAGAACATTTCAACCCTGCAGGCGCGACATAAAACGCAGAAATAAAAATATAATTCATGCCTTACCTTTGACGAGCTTCTGTTGTTGGCACTCCAATATGTCCCATAAACATCACAAATGGTCCTTTTGTTCGATTAATTCCGTCGATATATATCCAGAATGTCCATTTATTTGGCGCATTTGATCCAGAAAAACACCGGTTCCAACGTCAAACGTGACGACAAATTATCTCAAAGGTTACCTGTAAATTTTGCCCAAAAATGTCAAACTACTTTTGTAATACAACTTTGGGTATTTTTTAACGTTAATAATTGATAAAATTGAAGACGGGATGATATGTGTTCAATACAGGATTAAAACGATATGTAGCATGCCTTCTGTTTGATTGAAGCGCATGTCCAGGACACCTGGAGTGCCTCGACTTCAAGATGGCCGTATTTCTTCATTACACAAAGGAATAACCTCAACCTATTTCTCAAGACTGTTGACATCTAGTGGAATCCATAGGAACTGCAAGCAATTCGCTTTAAAATCTGATTTCCCAATGAAAACTAATTGAAAAGACAGTGACCTCAAAAAAAAGAAATCTGAATGGTTTGTCCTCGAGGTTTCACCTGCTAAATAAGTTCTGTTATACTCACAGACATGATTCAAACAGTTTTAGAAACTTCAGAGTGTTTTCTATCCAAATCTACTAATAATATGCATATCTTATCTCCTGGGGATGAGTAACTGGCAGTTGAATTTGGGTATGTTTTTCATCCAAACGTGAAAATGCTGCCCCCTACCCTAGAGAAGTTAAACATGTCTCAGCATAAAAAAAAATTAAAAAATGATATAAAGCTAGAGAAGGAGAAATACCGGCGTTTTGGCACAGGTACAGCCGACTAGCGCTAGCTAACGTTAACTGCCGTGTACATTTTAATTTTAAAAATATTTTTTTACAATCAGTACTTGGAGTCATAGACTATGATATTGTACAAAATAATATTGTAATACTCTACTGTATACATTTTTCCTTCATCATTATCAGTTTGTTATAACCAGTTTTAGGAGGACGTGTCATTACCCCTTCCTTCACCCGACAGTTGGCTGCCCATCTGATAATGGCCGATCAAAACTACACCTAAACTATATTGAAACTAATTTCACTCATATATGTAGCCTAAAGACAAGTTTCAATTGACAATAGTCTGATGGGTGACAATATTTTCAATTGTGAATGAAGACACTGAGGGAACAGAGCAGCGTGTGAAATTGACAAAGGGAATGGAGCTTACCAAAATAATAACTTTTTCTAATCCTAGGTTCATGCAGGTCAGACATTTTGATTTATATTACCTATCAGAAAGAGCATATTATAAGGTTTATAAAATAACTGCTTTGGCCAAACAACTCAAAACATTTAGCAAATGGGCTCTATTTCAAAATGTAACTTTTTACAAAGATGACTGCGGTTCCATGTGTTCAACACCTGAGCACTCACGGCTGCATATAGGCAAGGAAGCGCAGACTTGTAACATAATAAAACTTCAAATATGGTATTCTGTTATTTTCCTACATGCTGACTACACCAGGCGTGCACGTATGTTGATTATGTCCATCCACACCTGACGCGATCAGGACCGCAGGTTGAAATATGAAAAAGACCTCTGAACCAACTATATTAATTATGTCGAAAAGCATTAAACATTCATGGCAATTTAGCTAGCTAGCTTGCTGTTGCTAGCTAATTTGTCCTGGGATCTAAACATTGGGTTGTTATTTTACCTGAAATGCAAAAGGTCCTCTGACAATTATTCGACAGATAAAAGGGTAAACCGAGTTAGTTTCTAGTAATCTCTCCTCCTTCAGTCTTCTTCTTTGGACTTTGTGGTGGTTAGCAACCAACTTTAAGGTGCATTACCTCCACCAACTGGACTGGAGTGTGAACCTCAGTTCATCTTTCAATCACCCATGTGGGTATATGCTCCTTAAAACCAATGAGGAGATGGGAGAGGCAGGATTTGCAACGCGTCACAAGTAGAACCAAGTTCTATCTTAGCGCCTGGCTAGGCAGACGCTCGTGAGCAGTTTGGATGCAACAATTGAATAACGTGTGTATGGTCAGCATGTTAGGTTCATAATGTTTAAGACCTGCCAAAACAAAATAATGGATTAACACTTGAGTTGTGTAGTTTAACATGTTTTTATTTTTACATAGCCTACAGTAACAAACTAATAAATCCTATTATATTCTTAATTTTTTTCGTATTCTGTGACCTTCATAAACACAACCAAAGGATTTATTAGAATGTTGACGCTAAAACAACTGGGAATTGGCTCAGAATGTGATGGCTAGAGGCCCGGCTTTTCTAGTGTATAAAAGACTTAACATTGAATAATCAACAGCAAATACATATAGGGCTGGGTGATGTGGCCAAAATATCAGATCACAATGTTTTTCAAGTTGACGGTATTTTATGTTTTTGAATAATAGAAGTTCTACATTTGCTTTGAGTAGTGCATGACCCTAGGGTGGCAACACAAGTATTCACACCCCTTTACTTTTTCCACATTTTGTTGTTACAAGGTGTGAGTAAAATGGATTTCTCTTTTTTGTGTTAACAATCTACACAAAATACTTAAATGTCAGTGGAAGAAAATGTTGTATTATTATGAATGCTTTCCACACATGGATTGTAGAATATTTCACATTCTTAAAATTCTTCAAACTTTGTCAAGTTGGTTGTTGTTCATTGCTAGACAGCCATTTTCAAGTCTTGCCATAGATTTTCAAGCGGATTTTCAAGAAAACTGTAACTAGGCCACTCAGGAACATTCAATGTCGTCTTGGTAAGCAACTCCGGTGTATATTTGGCTTTGTGTTGTAGGTTTATTATCCTGCTGAAAGGTGCATTTGTCGCCCAGTGTCTGTTTGAAAGTAGCCTGAACCAGGTTTTCTTCTTGGATTTTGCCTGTGCTTTGCTCTATTCCATTTATTTTTATCATAAACTGCATAGTCCTTGCCGATGACAAGCATACCCATAACATGATGCAGCCACCATCATGCTTGAAAATATGAAGAGTGGTACTCAGTGATGTTGTTGGATTTGCCACAAACATAACACTTGGTTTTCAGGACATGAAGTTCATGTCTTTGCCACATTTTTAGCAGTTTTACTTTAGTGCCTTATTGCAAACAGGATGCATGTTTTGGAATATTGTTGTTCTGTGCCGGCTTCTTTTCTCTCTGTCATTTAGCTTATTATTGTGGAGTAACTACGATGTTGTTGATCCAGCCTAAGTTTTCTGATATCACAGCCAATAAACTCTGTTTTAAAGTCACCATTGGCCTCATGGTGAAATCCCTGATTGGTTTCCTTCCTCTCTGACAACTGAGTTAGGAAGGACACCTGTATCTTTTGTAGTGACTGGGTGTATTGATGCACCATCCGAAGTGTAATTAATTATTTCACCATGCTCAAAGGGATATTCACAGGTTTTTAATCTGTGGTTGACTCTGTTTTGAAATTCACTGCTTGACTGAGGGACCTTACAATTATCTGTATGTGTGGGGTACAGAGATGAGGTAGTCCTTCATAAATCATGTTAACCACTATTATTGCACACAGAGTGAGTCCATGCAACTTATTATGCTCAATAAAGATTGCAAAATTGTGAGATTTGTGATGTACCGATTCCATGGCACGTGGTTTATGAACTGATATATTTTAAATTATTATACAAAATTATTGCAACCAATAGAATGTTATATATGGGGATGCAACCATCCCAGCTCTGCAGATTTTTCTACGAAGAGACAGAATCATTAGATCATTTGTTTTGGTACTGTCCATATGGAGCTTGTTTTTGATTGCATGTTCAGGAATAGATGAAGAATTGCAACATTTACCTGGAGCTAACTCTGCAAATAGCACTGCTGGGTGATTTGAAAAGTCATATTCAATCGATCAATAATATAATAAATATTTTTTCTTACAAGTATTATCTTTAATTTACAATCTGTAGAAACTATGAGAATAGAAAGATTCATTTACTTGGAGCAAACAAATAAACTTTTGTGAAACAGCACAGTTGATAAATATATAGCAAATAGAAATCAAAACTGGATGGTGTTCAGAGATAGATGGGAGGGGTTGAGGGGAGCTGAAAGGGGGAGACTAAAAACAACAAGATAACTAATGTTTAATTTACTGTGTCCTTCAAATGTATGTAGGTTCAGAACTTTTGTGAAACAGCACAGTTCACCTTCACTTTTTCCACATTTTGTTACGTTACAGCCTTATTCTAAAATGTATTAAATTGTTTTTAACCCCCTCATCAATCTACACAAAATACCCCATAATGACAAAGCAAAAACAGACTTTCTGAAATTTTTGCTCATTTTATTGAAAATAAAAAAACTTATCACTTAAGTATTCAGACCCTTTACTCAGTACTTTGTTGATGCACATTAGGCAGCGATTACAGCCTCGTCTTCCTGGGTATGACGCTACAAACCATGGCACACCTGTATTTGGGGAGTTTCTCCCATTCTCTGCAGATCCTCTCAAGCTCTGTCAGGTTGGATGGGGATCTCAAGGATGATCAATGGAAACAGGATGTATCTGAGCTCAATTTCGAGTCTCATAGCAAAGGGTCTGAATACTTATGTAAATTAGGTATTTTTGTTTTTTATTTTAAATACATTTGCAAACATTTCTTAAAACCTGTTTTCACTTTGTCATTATCGGATATTGTGTATAGATTGAGGAGGAATTTTTTTTTTCATCAATTTTAGCGTAAGGTAACAAACTGTGGAAAAGGGGAAATCAGAATACTTTACGAATGATTTTTATATATATATATATATACAGTGGGGAGAACATCTGTTGTAGAGAAGACAAAAAGTGCTTATGGATACACTGCCGTATTTTGCAGGTTTTTACTTTCATAAGCATGTAGAGGTCTGTCTTTTTTATCATAGGTACACTTCAACTGTGAGACGGAATCTAAAACAAAAATCCAGAAATCACATTGTATGATTTTTAAGTAATTAATTTGCATTTATATGCATGACATAAGTATTTGACACCCTACCAACCAGTAAGAATTCCGGCTCTCACAGACCTGTTAGTTTTCTTTAGAAAGCCCTCCTGTTCTCCACTCATTACCTGTATTAACTGCACCTGTTTGAACTCGTTACCTGTATAAAATATCACCTGTCCACACACTCAATCAAACAGACTCCAACCTTCTCACAATGGCCAAGACCAAGAGAGCTGTGTAAGGACTCAGGGATAAATTGTAGACCTGTACAAGGCTGGGGTGGGTGTCGATTGAACAAGGACAAATACGCCAGCAGTTTGGATGAGAACCAGTGGGTCACACAATTGTTGGCCCACACTGACTTTTCGTGCACAGAATTGGTGGAAGTTTCCAAGATGAGCGCTAGGTGTGTCAAGTCATCCTCTCGGAAGATATGGTCTGGTTTTTCGCATGCGCAGTGATCTTTAACCTGTTAATTATACCTTTATTATTAAACCGTAGGTTGGACTATCAAGGCATCAGGATCACTGCAGGATATGCTGATGTGGATCAGCTCATAGAACTGACACGGCCACCGGACAGTCTGGTCACATGACCTTGAAGAGTGTCTAGGGACCACAGCGTCTCAACCGCGACAACCATTAGCTTAAACACTACGCGTCATTGGATTCTAAACCTAACTCTCTAAATAGCAGCGCGCCACGGCTCAAGGTCTCCTCCAAATGCTCTGAGGCAGCGCGATGCTCGCAGGCCCGTGCTGAAGTTGCCACTTAAGCACCTACCTGGATGATTCCCAGAGGCTTGGTACATTTCGGAGAGTCATGTCCGGTCTTGATGAGACAAACAATAGAGTCTTGATTGCTCTAAACTCCATCGCCCGTGTTTGGTAGAAATCTAAGTAAAAGGAATGTCAGTAACAAACCCAAATGATACACTCCAAGTCCCTAAACACCAGTCTGCAAAGCAATGAGGGTGGAATCAAACTATTCATTATCTAATATTGTCATGCGACATTGTTTTTTTTCTAGAAAGAGAGGACAGGGACTGGATTATAACCTGCGACCGTATTGAGGTAGGAGATGGGAGTTGGTTAGGCATGCTAATCGCGAGGATTTTAGTACCAAACACCCGTGCCTTCTACTTCAACACGGAGATTTATAGAATTGGAGTAGTTAATTGTAGGTCGATGAGCTGAGTCCTTTGCCAGCTCATGAACCAATCGGACCACACAAATCTAGTTACTAAGGGAGACGCAAAACTAATGAGGGTGTGTTACTAATCAGTACAGACACGCATTTCTTCAAATGTCCTGAGAATGATTGGCTAGCCTAGTGCTTATCCAAGATCTCGACCCAATTACGAATATCTCTCAATTGGAGGAGGAACCGCCTTCCGTTATTTGAAACCTACCGAGCTGAACCAACTCGTTAAATATACCTGAACTTATGTGAGTCTGCCGCAGTCAAGGTTCCCTTCGTCGTGCTTCATGGCGCGGCGGAAAGTGAGGTTCCAAGTGATCCCTGATGCCTTGCCACGATGTGATGGTCCATAACTTGCGTCTCTAGGAAACCTACTCAGGGATAAACGTCTCGACTCTCATTCAGATAAATTGCACCACATTAAGGTTTCCTGTATCACAAAATATATCCAAGCCTTTCTGCTTTTCTAGATGTTATGTCATAAAGATACTATAATATTTCTGTCTGAATATATGCAAATTTATACCATATACCTGTTAAAATCTTTAACCTTAATAACCCTGCTATAACTCCATGTTGCTCTTCCTTGATGTGCTCTCTGTTGTATTTTATGTCCTTACCTCACATCTGCCTGACCGCTAGGTGACTCCTGTATGGATAACATACCTATTCACAGACTTCTAGTCGTAGATATGTTTTGTTTAAGTTGGATACTATACCTGCCCAGATTTGTCAGCATGTATCAGATGAATCTGTGTGCTCCCCCCAGCAACAGTGGTTTACGTTTAGTGTTGCGTTCAAATTAGAATAATGGAGGACACTGTACAACAAACAGTAAATTCCGATAGAGCTTCATATCCAACTTGTTCTCGCTTGAAATCCACAAACTGTCGGTACGAATGGTCACTCTCTAGGAATACGCAAACAGCATAGATTGCCACATATCAAAGTTTCACATGGCTTGTTGATGCAATGGAATAGACACCAGGATGGAGTATCTCAGTACACGGCAATTAGGTCAACCGAGACTCGCCCCAAATGTATACAAACGGAGTCGTGGTGTCTTGCAGAAGGGTGGGTAGCCACAGACACTTCTCAGTCTCGCTATGCCATATCCGTGTGGGTTGCTAATAGTTTTGGTCTCACTGGTTTATACTGTGAAATGGCTGGGTGCGGCTGCTTCACGCTAGTGATGTGTTAGCATCTGAGACGGAGTCTACAACGCACACAAGGTGTCTGTCATTAAGGTGAGTGCAGGGATTCATTGTCCAGGATGAAATGCAATGCGATGAGTCTGTAACGCCTAAGAAGGCTAATGTGCTGGGTCATGATGCGGTTTCTGTTAGGTCGTCGCAGTGCATGAGAGGCGCATACCAGGACGACAGTGCTCGCCCAGTAACATATCAGAGAACCACACGGCACACTAGAGCATAACGGCCCCGACAGATTATAAGGGGCACAACACCCAGCAGACCGGACGACCCTCTACCGCCTCTTAGTGCAAGGCAAGCGAGCACAGGCACCACGGAACGACCACACGGCACCTGACCAGAGCCACTGCAAAAATATACCGTCCAGCCATTTAGCCACAATGGCTGCATACGGTCTGAACATAGCCAACGGAGTTACAGCAAAACAACAGACTCCACAATGGACACTTACAGCGTGGTAATGACGGGCCCGCACGTACCAATCTAACTGCGTGGGTGGACACATACATGCTAGCCCACAACCAGACACCCAACACCACGCTCGCCAGGACGAAGTTTGGACTTTGCGCTGAGCGAGTTACACAAGAGATTGGACAAACTTTCGTACCCGTGATCCTTGCGCGCGCTCTCGTAGCATTCTTATACACTACAAGATGAAAAGTAGGTTTCACACTGAGCATTTAGTGGGAGCATCAGACGTTGACAACTGTCTGCGGACCGTCTCAGTGTCTATAGCAGAGAAAGATTCAACTGGCTGTCCATGTCGAATACTAAATTTCATACTCGTGCCGCATAGTCTGTGATTGGACCCGGGCATTGGACGCGAGTGCATGTGGCGTTCAGATTGTCTACTGAGCATGTGATCTGTGCTCTGCAATGTCTATAAGCAATCAAGGGTACATTTTCTGCATTGAGGGTGGTCCACTGACATCAGCCTTCTTCTGGTCATGTGATCTGTCGTTCCTCCAGAACTCTAAGCCAAAGAACTCAACTAAGCTTAGTGGTACGCTACGTCTACTTCCCATTCTGTTGATCCGAGATAGTAGTGTTCAGGTCGAAAGCCCCTATTAGTGTGACTAAACTCAATATGTCATGTAACATGTTTCGCTGCGAGTTGTAGGCTCCCTAAGTGAGTTCTCATTCCCTAAGATCCGCGATAAGGACCAAATATGCTATGAGCTCTTCCTTGTGGGCCTGGAGTTTGGATGTCAGCATGCTAATCATCTGTGCGTAAAGTAAGGACGTGCCTATTTTGTCTCTGTGATCTCGGACTTGTAGGGACTGGTCGGCGCGTAGTCCAAGTATCTGTCTCCTCTGCTATGCCTTTGACTTATAATCCAATACCATTCATCATGGCAGTTAGTAATTGGGCATACATGCTCTCTGTGCTACTTCTCCCTAGTGGTCTGTTCACCAAATTAGCCATCCGTAGTTATTGTCAGACAATAGATCCTCAAATACCAGTCGATACGGTCATAGAAGCGGTACTACTATTTGCTTTCGTCTTGAGTTATTAGGTTGGAGGATCCCCTACGGAAGACCATCCCGCTACCCGTAAATCAAGGAGCACACCGGTGCCCCGGGGACCCAGAGAGCTGCTGACATTGAAATGCCAACTTACTGTCAGGTCGAAGGTCATCAGGCACGGTGAGAGCCCAACTGCACGACTGCACTGAGCCTCATTTTGACTTGTTTTTTTAAAATTACATTCAAAGTTGATCAGCCTGTAGTGTGGTTTTCCACTTTAATTTTGAGTGTGACTCAAATCGACCTCCTGGGTTGATAAATTTGATTTCCATTGATAATTTTTGTGTGATTTTGTTGTCAGCACATTCAACTATGTAAAGAAAAAAGTATTTAATAAATATTTCATTATTCAGATCCAGGATGTGTATTTTAGTGTTCCCTTTATTTTTTTTGAGCAGTGTATATTAGTACCAGTCAAAAGTTTGGACACGCCTACTTATTCCAGGGTTTTTCTTTTTTTTCTTTTTTACCTATTTATCTTATCATTCGTGAAATAATAGTGAAGACATCAAAACTATGAAATGACACATGGAATCATGTAGTAACCAAAAAAGTGTTAAACAAATTAAAATATATTATATTTGAGATTCTTCAAAGTATCCACCCTTTGCCTTGATGAAAGCTTTGTACACTTGGCATTCTCTCAACCAGCTTCATGAGGTAGTCACCTGGAATGCATTTCAATTAACAGGTGTGCCTTGTAAAAAGTTAATGCGTTTGAGCCAATCAGTTGTGTTGTGACAAGGTAGAGGTGGTGTAAAAGACCAATTCCATATTATAGCAAGAACAGCTCAAATGAGCAAAGAGAAACGACAGTCCGTCATTACTTTAAGACATGAAGGTCAGTCAATCTGGAAAATGTCAAGAACTTTGAAAGTTTCTGCAAGTGCAATTGCAAAAACCATCAAGCGCTATGATGAGGACTGCCAGGAAAGGATGACCCAGAGTTACATCTGCTGCAGAGGATACTTTCATTAGAGTTACCAGCCTCAGAAATTACAACCCAAATAAATGCTTCAGAGTTCAAGTAACAGACACATCTCAACATCAACTGTTCAGAGGAGACTGCATGAATCAGACCGTCATGGATGAATTGTTGCAAAGAAACAACTACTAAAGGACACCAATAAGAAGAAGAGACTTCCTTGGGCCAATAAACACGAGCAATGGATATTAGACCGGTGGAAGTCTGTCCTTTTAGTCTGAGTCCAAATTTTAGATTGTTGGTTCCAACCGCGTGTCTTTTGTGAGACGCAGAGTAGGTGAACGGATTATCTCCGCATGTGTGGTTCCTACCGTGAAGCATGGAGGAGGAGGTGTGATGGTGTGGGGGTGCTTTGCTCGTGACCCTGGCAGTGATTTATTTAGAACTCAAGGCACATTTAACCCACATGACTACCACAGCATTCTGCAGCGATACACAATCCCATCTGGTTTGCGCTTAGTGGGACTATATTTTGTTTTTCCACAGGACAATGACACAACACACCTCCAGGCTGTGTAAAGGCTATTTGACCAAGAAGGAGAGTGATGTGCTGCATCAGATGACCTGGCCTCAACAATCACCCAACCTCAACCCAATTGAGATGGTTTGGGATGAGTTGGACCGCAGAAGGAAGGAAAAGCAGCCAACAAGTGCTCAGCATATGTGGGAACTCCTTCAAGACTAAGAAAAGCATTCCAGGTGAAGCTGGTTGAGAGAATGCCAAGTGTGCAAAGCTGTCAAGGCAAAGGGTGGCTACTTAAACAATTCTAAATATATTTTTAATTCTTCTATCACTTTTTTGGGTTACTATGTGATTCCATATGTGTTATTTCATAGTTTTGATGTCTTCACTATTATTCTACAATGTAGTAAAAATAAGGAAAAACCCTTGAATGAGTAGGTGTGTCCAAACATTTGACTGGTGGTGTGTGTGTGTGTGTGTGTGTACACTGCATTCAGAAAGTATTCAGACCCCTTCCCGTTTCCACGTTACCTTACAGCCTTATTCTAAAATAGACATTTTTGCGTATTTTTTCCCAAAATAAAAAACAGAAGGAGAGCAGAGAGCGAAGAGTAAACAAGTAGTGCGTACGCTTAAAAAATTGACATTTGGACGCTCATGGCTCGCTGACGGATGGCTCAGATGGCACTGGGCAGACGGATGGCTCAGATGGCACTGGGCAGACGGATGGCTCTGGCCGGATGAGGCGCACTGTAGGCCTGGTGCGTGGTGCCGGAACTGGAGACACCGGGCTAAGGCCACGCACCTTCAGGCTAGTGCGGGGAGCAGGGACAGGGCACACTGAATTCTCAAAGCGTACCTTGGGCCTGGTGCGTGGTACCGGAACTGGTGGTACCGGGCTGAGGGCACGCACATCAGGACGAGTACGGGGAGAAGGAACAGTGTGTACAGGGCTCTGGAGACGCACAGGTGGCTTAGTGCGTGATTGTGCCGGAACAATGGAGGCACTGGGCTGGAGTACACAGCACTCATAGGGAGAGTGCGTGGAGAGAGGAAAACAGGGCTCTGGAAAACCACTGGAAAGCCGGTGCGTGGTGTAGGCACTGTGTGGTACTGGGCGGGCAGGTAAACAGGTAGCGCCGGAAATACCGGACCGTGCAGGCGTACTGGCTCCCTAGAGCACTGAGCCTGCCCAACCTTACCTGGTTGAATGCTCCCTGTCGCCCGACCAGTGCAGGGAGGTGGAATAACCCGCACCGGGCTATGTAGGCGAACCGGGGACACCATGCGTAAGGCTGGTGCCATGTATGCCGGCCCGAGGAGACACACTGGAGACCAGACGCGTTGAGCCGGCTTCATGGCACCTGGCTCAATGCCCAATCTAGCCCTACCAGTGCGGGGAGGTGGAATAACCCGCACCGGGCTATGAACACGTACAGGAAACACTGTGCGCTCTACTGCGTAACACGGTGTCTGCCCGTACTCCCGCTCTCCACGGTTAGCCTGGGAAGTGGGCGCAGGGCCCTCGGCCCACTACCTCTTAGCCTCCCCCCCCCAAGACATTTTTGGGGTTTCTTCTCGGGCTTCCAGCCACGTCTCCTTGCTGCCTCCTCATACCACCGCTCTTGGGCTCTCGCTGCCTCCATCTCCTCACGAGCGCGGCGATATTCCCCAATATGTGCCCAGTGTCCTTTTCCCTCCAATACTTCTTCCCATGTCCAAGACTCCTGTTTAGTAGGCCACTGCTCGAACTTACGCTGCTTGGTCCGGGTTTGGTGGGTGGTTCTGTAACGGATTTGCTCCTCCTCTTCATCCGAAGAGGAGGAGCAGGGATTCGACCAAAACGCAGCGTTGTAACTTGACATGATATTTATTAAACAAAACCGAAAACACGAAGAACACTTGAAATAGAGACAAAAACAACAAACGACGTAGACTGACCTGAACGTAAGAACTTACATGTAACGAAGAACGCACGAACAGGAAAAACAGACTACACAAAAACCGAACGAACAAAACAAACCGAAACAGTCCCGTGTGGCGCAACATACACAGACACAGGAGACAACCACCCACAACACCCAATGTGAAAACACCTACCTTAATATGATTCTCAATCAGAGGAGATGAAAACCACCTGCCTCTAATTGAGAACCATATCAGGTACCCATAAACCAACATAGAAACACAAAACATAGACTGCCCACCCAAACTCACGTCCTGACCAACTAACACATACAGGAACGTGACAACATTACTCAAGGCAGTTACACATTTAACAAACTAAACATTTAAATACTGTTATAGAAGGTAAGTTAAAACCCAAACCGGTCCATTCATCGATACCGGTGTGTGTGTATAGTAAAATACGTTATACCGCCCAGCCCTAAATACACATCACCAAATATACATCTGTACACAAATTGCACTGGAAGGAGTGGGATAAAGTGCCGACAATGTAAAAAAAGCAGTGTTCAACAAATATGTTTATTCATTAGAGTAATGAAGGAATATGATTAGACTGAACTGGGGTCCACTGGGCCCGTGACCGGCTAAAACAGGTGATGGTGGAGCACTCTGCTCAAATCAAACTGTAATCTGTGCCACCGGGTCATATTGTCAACATAGCAGCGCAATGCATCGTTCAGAAATATATTCATGTATTTTCTATAAAATGTTTACTAAAACAAATCCCGCAATGACTACAGGGATAAAGGACTTCCTGCTTCCTCTTGCCGAGTGGGATGCAGAAGCATCTACCGTAGCGAATCAGCTCTCATCCCTTGAGATTTTACTTGCTTGAAAAACAATTAATTCCATTTCTAGTGTAGTGGGGGATAAGGTGCACTTTAAGTGGCCATGGAAACTGAAGCACCTCAGGGTAGCCTTAACATTAGTTATCTGCATCTAGTGAAGACCCAGTGGGCAAAACCAGGTTGGAAAAACATCAGTATGACGTCTTTTTATGACATCTTATTCTGGTCCAAACTGGCTTCTTTTTTTCTTCTGTTTTGCTGACCAGAATATTCCGTATTTTTCTGACCACCATACGACCAGTTGGTCATATGGTCATATTTAAGCCCTCATCATAACCCGGTAATAACAACCTGACTACAGTTTATTACGTACTGTAAAACGTATTGCAGAGGATAAAGTTGGATGTTGAAAACCTTGTTCATGACATTTCTATGTGTTTCCATAGTCACCAATTAAAGTTTAAATCTGCAACATATTCTTACATTTTAAAGTAGATCAAGCAACAGCAAAAACAAATCTACATCGATGTTTTGCACATCTGCATACAGTAATTGTTTCATAATTCACCCACAGACATTACATGCATAGAAAGACTGGGACAGGGTGTATATAAAAGGCCATTGTTTTAATTTCTGAATGATTACTGAGAGTGGGGTGATGGTGTAGATCCTCATCAAGGACCTTTTAGCACAGAATGCGATTTGGAGCGTAGTGGCCCTCTTGAAGAGTGGTGTGATGGGTCAGATCTGGAGCGTAGTGGCCCTCTTGAAGAGTGGTGTGATGGGTCAGAATCTGGAGCTGTGGCCCTCTTGAGAGGATGTGATGGGTCAGACTGGAGCGTAGTGGCCCTCTTGAAGAGTGGTGTGATGGGTCAGATCTGAGCGTAGTGGCCCTCTTGAAGAGTGGTTGATGGGTCAGATCTGGAGCGTAGTGGCCCTCTTGAAGATGTGTGATGGGTCAGATCTGGAGCGTAGTGGCCCTCCTTGAAGAGTGGTGTGAGGGTCAGATCTGGAGCGTAGTGCCCTCTTGAAGAGTGGTGTGATGGGTCAATCTGGAGCGTAGTGCCCTCTTGAGAAGTGGTGTGATGGGTCAGATCTGGAGCGTAGTGCCCTCTTGAAGAGTGGTGTGATGGGTCAGATCTGGAGCGTAGTGGCCCTCTTGAAGAGTGTGTGATGGGTCAGATCTGAGCGTAGTGCCCTCTTGAAGAGTGGTGTGATGGGTCAGATCTGGAGCGTAGTGCCTCTTGAAGAGTGGTGTATGGTCAGATCTGGAGCGTAGTGCCCTCTTGAAGAGTGTGTGATGGGTTTTTTCAGGATTCTGGAGCGTAGTGGCCCTCTTGAAGAGTGGTGTGATGGTCAGATCTGGAGCGTAGTGGCCCTCTTGAAGAGTGGTGTGATGTCAGATCTGGAGCGTAGTGCCCTCTTGAAGAGTGGTGTGAGTGTCAGATCTGGAGCGTAGTGGCCCTCTTAAGAGTGGTTGCGGGTCAGATCTGGAGCGTAGTGGCCTCTTGAGATGGTGTGATGGTCAGATCGGAGCGTAGTGCCCTCTGAAGAGTGGTGTGATGGTCAGATCTGGAGCTGTAGTGCCCTCTTGAAGAGTGGTGGATGTCAGATCTGGAGCGTGGGCCCTCTTGAAGAGTGGTGTGATGGGTCAGATCTGGAGCGTAGTGGCCCTCTTGAAGAGTGGTTGATGGTCAGATCTGGAGGCTAGTGCCCTCTTGAAGAGTGGTTTGATGGGTCAGATCTGGAGCGTAGTGGCCCTCTTGAAGAGTGGTGTGATGGGTCAGATCTGGAGCGTAGTGCCCTCTTGAAGAGTGTGTGATGTCAGACTGAGCGTAGTGGCCCTCTTGAAGAGTGGTTGATGGTCAGATCGGAGCTTGAGTGGCCCTCTTGAAGAGTGGTGTACGTGTCAGATCTGGAGCGTAGTGGCCCTCTTGAAGAGGTGGTGTGATGGGTCAGATCTGGAGCGTAGTGCCCTCTTGAAGAGTGGTGTGATGGGTCAGATCTGGAGCGTAGTTGGCCCTCTTGAAGAGTGGTGTGATGGGTCAGATCTGGAGCGTAGTGGCCCTCTTGAAAGATGTGTGTGATGTCAGATCTGAGCGAGTGGCCCTCTTGAAGAGTGGTGTGATGGTCAGATCTGGAGCGTAGTGGCCCTCTTGAAGAGTGTGTGAGGTCAGATCTGGAGCGTAGTGGCCCTCTTGAAGAGTGGTGTGATGGGTCAGATCTGGAGCGTAGTCCCTCTTGAAGAGTGTGTGATTGGTCAGATCTGGAGCGTAGTGCCCTCTTGAAGAGTGGTGTGATGGGTCAGATCTGGAGCGTAGTGCCCTCTTGAAGAGTGTGAGGTCAGATCTGGAGCTAGGCCCTCTGAAGAGGTGTGATGGGTCAGATCTGGAGCGTAGTGCCCTCTTGAAGAGTGGTGTGATGGGTCAGATCTGGAGCGTAATGGCCCTCTTTGAAGAGTGGTGTGATGGTCAGATCTGGAGCGTAGTGGCCCTCTTGAAGAGTGGTGTGATGGGTCAGATCTGGAGCGTAGTGGCCCTCTTGAAAGTGGCATTATCGTGATTGGGTCATCTGGAGCGTAGTGGCCCTCTTGAAGAGTGGTGTGATGGGTCAGATCTGGAGCGTAGTGGCCCTCTTGAAGAGTGGTGTGATGGGTCAGATCTGCAGTGAAGAGAATCAGCGCATTACAACTTCATCAATTATAGATTTTAAAAGAACTAGAAAAGGACATTCATAAAGACACTTTGTGGACTCAGCTGGCTAAAAGTATTTCCAGTTGAAGAAGTTTGTGGCAGTTATAGCTTCAAAATAGAGCGACAAGCTCATGTACATACTTTGCGTCGTCCACCACGAAGGTCAGGGGACTTTGCAGGGGGCCAACGACAGATCGACCTCCTGAGTTGTATGGCTTTTCATGACACTTACTGTAAGCATAAAAAGAGAAGAAAATGAATGAATGATTGGCATAATGTGGGCATACAGGACAGAACAGTAACGCACAGTATAATATATTTAACACTCATAGTCTACTAAAAATGTCTCGGTTTTTGTCAAATGTCTCAACGTTTCATATTTACTTACCAACTACAATTGAGCACACACACGTGGTGGCAAAGGCATATTTGTTCCTCTGTCCCTTCATATTGAAGTGGGACATTTAATTAATTGGTCATCAATCTGAAACATTTTAAGAGGATAACAAAATGAAACGGTAGTTGGATAATTAAATGTTTTAACTAATCCCTAAATGGTAAAGCTTTGCTTTAATCCTAACACATTAATATTCAAACAACTTTTTATAAACACACCGCTCCATAATCCTGAGGATATTGTCTCGGACAGAGGTTCCCCCAATTGAGGACAGCTTGGCAGTCTTAAAGAAAGTAAAATTTTAAGTGCGTAAAGAGGCAATAAAAACATTATCATTTTTTCCCCAAAAGTTATATCATTCCCACAACACATTGTTAGAAATGGGAGTAATTGGCAAATCTCTTCTGCAACTGGGAAAGTTTGAGTTTGGCTGAGCCACAGAGAATGAGCAAGAGAGAAATGGGAGAAACTTGACATGACTCCCAGGTATATTTGACAGATATCAAAAGGTCAAAACGTTAGCTAAGTTAGCTAGCTACAACCAATGGCTCCAACAGTTAAAACTGTACATTTACCATGTCCATGGAGGATTAGCCGGGGGGTAACGTTTGCCAGCTAAAATAGCAAATATTTCCCCCAACAAACCACCGCTTTAATTTACAAAAGTAAAACTAGAATGCAGGAGAACCAGGACTACCATTTAGCAGTCAAAAAAAAAAAGTGTACATTTTGAGAAACTGTCGTTTTCCAGCTGTGTTGTGTAGGCTAATGGGCCCTCTGTCCCAACTGCCTTATGGAATGTTGACAGATGCGCTCGAGCAAGCTGGCCGACTTTGCGCAGAGATCTATTGCTGCATGTGAAGCACAGATTCCAATCCAAGTTTTAGCTAGAATTTAAATGCCTACCTACTTATTTAGCTACTGAAATTAAATTACAATTACTGCACACATTATGTTAATTTCTTAGAAGCTCTCTAGGGTATGTGGGACGCTTCCGTCCCACCTGGCCAACATCTGGTGAAATTGCAGAGCGCCAAATTCAAAAACAGAAATACTCATAATAGAAATTCATAAAACATACAAGTCTTATACATCGGCTTAAAGATGAACTTCTTTTTAATCCAACCGTTGTGTCAGATTTCAAAAAGGCTTTACGGTGAAAGCATACCATACGATTATCAGAGGACAGCGCCCAGCACACAAAACATTAAACAGTTTTCCAGCCAAGTAGAGGAGTAACAAAAGTCAGAAATAGCGATAAAATTAATCACTTACCTTTGATGATCTTCATATGGTTGCACTCACAAGACTCCCAGTTACACAATAAATGTTCGTTTTGTTCGATAAAGTCCCTCTTTATATCCAAAAACCTCAGTTCTGTTCAATAATCCATTGGCTCAAAGGCAGTCAATACAGGCAGACGAAAAATCCCAAAAGTATCAGTAAAGTTCGTAGAAACATGTCAAACGATGTTTATAATCAATCCTCAGGTTGTTTTTAGTCATAATAATCAATAATATTTCAACCGGACAATAGCTTTGTCAATATAAAAGAAAACAAGAAAGGCGAAACGTGCGCAGCAAACAACTCTGGGACTTCCCAGGGTCCACTCACTCAGTGAGTTTTTCAGAATACAAGCCTGAAACAATTTCTAAAGACTGTTGACATCTAGTGGAAGCCATAGGAAGTGCAATCTGAGTCCTAAGTCATTGGATACTGTATAGGCAGTTAATGGAAAACTACAAACATAAAGAAATTCCACTTCCTGGATAAATTTCTCAGGTTTTCACCTGCCATATCAGTTCTGTTATACTCACAGACATTATTTTAACAGTTTTGGAAACTTTAGAGTGTTTTCTATCCAAATCTACCAATTATATGCATATCCTAGCTTCTGGGCCTAAGTAACAGGCAGATTACTTTGGGCACGTTTTTCATCCGGATGTCAAAATACTGCCCCCTACCCCAGAGAGGTTTTAAGGAAAAATATAATGGTCATTTTTTCAGGGTCTAATTCAGGTGCAATAATTTCGGGGGTAATTATTGATGGAAATGAATGCCATTTAAAAACAGGGTTTTGTAAATCCTGGTGGATTGTAGTAGGATACTGAAATAAGACAGGCCTACTTGTTTGTTAAATTCTGTTTTTTTTGGGGGGGGGGTTGTCATAATAGAACATCAAAACAGTTTAACAAGAAAATGTGTACAAGAAAATGTGCAATTTGCTAACAAAGATTACTATTAGAAGCCAACACACAGCAAGCTATTCCATTAATTGAACCATTATTTAATTGTACTGCAGTTCTACTGTATTTTACAGGCAGTGAAATGTTATAAGGGTATCCTGTATTATTGTGCACGTTTTACTGGTTTTGCTGGTAGCCTAGACAAAATGTGGAAGTGAATGTGCACTTTTCAATTGGGTGGACTGCAACTTTGAAAAACACTACCATAGCCTGTAGTAAAAGCATTTATAGCATCAGAAAAAAACTAAATTAGGGACCATCTCTGATAGCTATAGGACTGCAGAAACTGTCACAAATTTGAGCTTTTAATGACCTAGCAAATTCAATGACTTGGAGGTTAAATATATCACTTCATTGTTTTTGTTTTTTTATTGATATTTCATCACCTGCTGAATAAAAAACTAAAATGGCCCTACTCCTTTAAAAAGTGAATCTGTCCAGATAAACTGAAGTGGACTCTGACCGAGTACCATTAGCTGGAGCCCAGAGTAATATTATTCTGTCTGACTTGGGAAGAGCTCAGCTCGCATAAAGCCCCCCTGAGTCAGAGTCCATGCCCAGTCCCCCGGGTCTCAAACAGAATAGGCCCGAGCCCAGTCTGGTGACTGGGTACAGTATGCCACGAAGACCCTAACCCGCTTTGGTGCGCTCTGTCAGCTGTTTGCCAAGTGTGCAAAGCTGAATCATGTAAGCCCTGCTGAAAAATAACATTACTACAATTTGAATAATTGTTCTAGTGTCTTATATGCAATGGGGGGCATGGCCTACAAACACTATGGACATGTTTATATAAACGCAACAATTTCAACGATTTTACGGCGTTACAGTTCATATAAGGAAATCAGTCAATTTAAATAAATGTATTAGGTCCTAATTGATGGATTTCACATAAATTTTCACTGGGCAGGGGTGCAGCTATGGGAGGGCCTGGGAGGACATAGGTCCACACACTTGGGAGCCAGGCCCAGCCAATCATAAGGAGTTTTTCCCCACAAAGGGCTTTATTACAGACAGAAATACTCCTCAGCTTCATCAGCTGTCCAGGTGGCTGGTCTCAGACGAAGAAGCCGGATGTGGAGGTCCTGGGCTGGCGTGGTTACACGTGGTCTGCGGTTTTGAGGCCGGTTGGACGTACTGCCAAATTCTCTAAAATAATGTTGCGGAGGCAACTTATGTCAGAGAAATTAACATTTAATTCTGGTGGACATTTCTACAGTCAGCATGCCAATTGCACGCTCCTTCCACTTGGAACATCTATGGTATTGAGTTGTGTGTCAAAACTGTACATTTTAGAGTGAACTTTTACTGACCCCAGCACAAGGTGCACCTGTGTAATTATCATGCTGTTTAATCAACAAATTTGTGCACAACATTTGAGACAAATAAGCTTTTTGTGTTTATGGAACATTTCTGGGTTCTTTTATTTCAGCTCACGAAACATGGGACCCAGACTTTGAATGTTGTTTATATTTTTGTTCAGTATATATTGGTTTCTATTAATTCGGTAGCATTTAGATAACTGGTCAGTAGTTGAATCAGATTTAAACCAAAAAAGAGATATCAATCAAAATAAGATGTATTTTTTATGATGACGTCTAAATGACGTCATGAAAAAACCATCTTCATCTGGTTGTGATTTGGTTATAAGACATCTCGACCCGATTTCAACTAGTAAAAGACGTCTTTATCATGTCGAAAGCCCACTGGGTAGGGATTTTTCCCCCCCGCCCACGTTGTCATGGTGTTAAAAGGATACTGTGAGATTTTGGCTACTTTTTCTAMTTACCAAGAGTCAGATGAACTCATGAATACAATTTTTATGTCTCTGCGTCCAGTAGGATGGAAGTTAAGAGGTAGTTTCCCAAGYCAATGCTAACTAGCTGTAGCGCAATGACTGGTAGGAAGTCTGCTGTTCTGGTAGACTTCCAGGCATTGCACTAATGCTATTAAGCGATGGCTCCTTAAACTACCTTCAACTGTTTTCTCTGCAGTTGCATCATAATCKCTACTTCGAGACCCTCCATGCAGTGGATGCTCGATCCACCATAATGAGCTCATACTGTGAACATGTTTCATTTAAACCCACTCCTTTCCTATCGCAGGGGAAATGTTTGAAGACGTTGAAAGGCCACAGCAACTATGTCTTCTGCTGCAACTTTAATCCGCAGTCCAATCTCATCGTGTCTGGATCAGTGAGTCCTACCTACTAATGCAGCATTGCTATTGTAATATTTTTACATAGAAAAGGTTATTGCCAACCCTGATTTCTACCAAGGAGTGATGAATATTTGTTGCTTTGTGTGCTAACATGAGTTCTCTTCTAGTTTGACGAGAGCGTGCGGATATGGGATGTTAAAACCGGCAAATGCTTGAAGACCCTGCCGGCCCACTCTGACCCAGTCTCTGCAGTAAGAGACTATGCACATATAGACACCTTCAATGTACTTCAAAAACAATGTACTTCAGATAATAGATTTTTCTGCTTATGAGCTTATAGTAGTTGATTATCACACTGGTCAGTGTGCATTCCGAAAGTATTCAGACCCCTTGACTTTTTCCACATTTTGTTATGTTACAGCCTTATTCTAAAATGGATTAAGTTGTTTTTTCCCCCTCATCAATCTACACATAATACCCCATAATGACAGAGCAAAAACAGGTTTKATAAATTTTTGCAAATGTATAAAAAGAAATWAAAAAAATGTATAATAAAAAAAWATATATATATACATAAGCATTCAGACCCTTTACTCAGTACGTTTTTGAAGCACCTTTGGTAGCGTTTACAGCCTTGAGTCTTCTTGGGTATGACGCGACAAGCTTGGCACACCTGTATTTGGGGAGTTTCTCACATTCTTCTCTGCAAATCCTCTCAAGCTCTGTCAGGTTGGATGGGGAGCGTTGCTGCACACAGATGTTTGATCGGGTTCAAGTCCGGGCTCTGGCTGAGCTACTCAAGGACATTCAGAGACTTGTCCCGAAGCCACTCCTGCGTTGCCTTGGCTGTGTGCTTAGGGTTGTTGTCCTGTTGGAAGGTGAACCTTTGTCCTGAGCGCTTTGGAGCAGATTTTCATCAAGGATCTCTCTACTTTGCTCCGTTCATCTTTGCCTCGATCCTGACTAGTCTCCCAGTCCCTGCCGCTGAAAAACATCCCCACAGCATGATGCTGCCACCACTATGCTTCACAGTAGGGATAGTGCCAGGTTACCCCCAGATGTGACGCTTGGCTTTCAGGCCAAAGAGTTCAATCTTGGTTTGATCAGACCAGAGAATCTTGTTTCTAATGGTCTGAGAGTCTTTAGGTGCCTTTTGGCAAAATCTAAGTGGGCTGTCCGGTGCCTTTTACTGAGGAGTGGCTTCTGTCTGGCCACTCTACCATAAAGGCCTGATTGGTGGAGTGCTGCAGATATGGTTGTCCTTCTGGAAGGTTCTCCCATCTCCACAGAGGACCTCTAGAGCTCTTTCAGAGTGACCATCAGGTTCTTGGTCACCTCCCTGACCAAGGACCTTCTCACCCAATTGCTTAGTTTGGCCAGGCAGCCAGCTCTAGGAAGAGTCTTGGTGGTTCCAAACTTCTTCCATTTAAGAATCATGGAGGCCACTGTGTTCTGGGGGACCTTTAATGCTGCAGACATTTTTTGGTACCCTTCCCCAGATCTGTGCCTCGACACAATCTTGTCTCTGAGCACTACGGACAATTCCTTCGACCTCATGGCTTTGTTTTTGCTCTGACATGCACTGTCAACTATTGGACCTTATATAGACAGATGTGTGTTCCTTTCCAAATCATGTCCAATCAATTTAATTTACCACAGGTGGACTCCAATCAAGTTGTAGAAACATCTCAAGGATGATCAATGTAAACAGGATGCACCTGAGCTCAATTTCGAGTCTCATAGCAATGGGTCTGAATACTTACGTAAATAAGGTATTTCTGTGTGGGCTTTTTTTTACATGAAAAACTGTCTTCACTTTGTCATTATGGGGTATTGTGTGTAGATTGCTGAGGAAATGTGTTTATTTAATCAATTTTAGAAGAAGGCTGTAACAACAAAATGTGGCAAAGGGGTCTGAATACTTTCCGAAGGCACTGTACATCTCTAATCTGCTCTATGTTGCTGTGTAGGTCCATTTCAACAGAGATGGCTCATTGATTGTGTCTAGCAGCTACGATGGCCTATGGTGAGGGATAAAAAAAAAAAAACATGTATTTTGTTGAATGTACTTTGCAAAGATATGCCTGTAAGTGTATTAACTTAATGACCTAAAAGAGCATCTGCGTTTTAATGATGGCCAATTTAACATAATTATGGGGAGTGTTTGGATATCGTTTGAGAAATGTATTGATGTTAATATCTTCTGTCTGTCCATAGCCGAATCTGGGACACAGCATCGGGACAATGTCTGAAAACACTAATTGGTAAGCTTCACCAGCCAGAATGGCAGCATYTGTAACCAGGTTTCAATCCAACCATTTTTATTTGTTTGCATATCGGATAAACATGTCTCAACAGGCCTGATAGAAACTATCAAATTGTTGGTACATTTCCTAAATGTTGACAAAATCAAATACGCTCGACGGGTGGATCATTTTCTTGTCTGTTATTAGATTATGTGACAAAGTGCAGTGGAAACTATTTATTGTGGAATAACCATCATATCGACGTAAATTTGCAGTCACGCGATCGTATGTTGTGTCGTCCCACTACCTGGACTTTAAAAAAGCATGCAGTTTATTAGGCTACAGATCAAATAAGTTGTGATGAACTTCACAGGGTGGTGAAAGTGCAAGGTGATGAGTTAGATGCTGCTTTCCTCAATAGATATCCAGGGTGTTCATTTTTATGCTGGTGACATGATGATTGATTATTGGCTGTCAATTGACAAATAAAAATGATCCTGCTCTTATTTATAATCTCATGTATCCGCTGCACTAGAGTGCATGCATGCTAAGACCAAAGTGGGCACTTTTGCTGTTCATCACAGCAGTTTTTGTTGTGCCAAAACCATCAATGGAGTCATAAATTGGATGGAAACGCATAGAATATCTGCTTTTTTGATTCTGTTAATGAAAAGTTATATGACAACGTGCTTTTTGTGTGGCCTACGTCATTACGCACAGCCTTTTATTCGCAAGATGCCGCTGCTGGTAGAATGTGCATATTTTGTGTGAATATTCTAATATTGGCTTGAAAATGTTTGGATAAATGTATAGAACAAAATCAAATGTATAGGAAATATAAAAGTGTATAGTATTTTTCTGTGAGTAAATTCTTCGGTCTTTTGCAGATGACGACAACCCCCCGGTGTCTTTTGTGAAGTTCTCACCAAACGGAAAATACATTCTGGCTGCCACATTGGACAAGTGAGTGTTAGATTATCAGTAGAGAACTGTCACTTTCCCTCAAACTCAGTAGGATATGACATGTATACAGTACCACAGCATCTTTGTCATGCGCTACTGCACCAGTAGAGGGCCCTATTGGACTGTCCAGTACCACTAGACCAAAGAGTTTCATTTCAATGGGAAGGAACGCTCAAGAAAATCTACAACAAAAGGCTTTTTCAGCACTCATAAATGCTAATGAATTATTCACCATCGTTTCTGTTGGGATGCTGTCTTCTAACGGTGATTATTATTATTTATTTTAGCACCCTGAAGCTTTGGGATTACAGCAAAGGAAAGGTAGGATATGTCTTCATGTTCCAGCCATGGTGTTGTGGAATGCTCTTCATTCAAATGTTTCTGTTCTCTTCAGTAAATGTTCTCCTCTCATTCCAGTGCTTGAAAACATACACCGGCCACAAAAACGAAAAGTACTGCATATTTGCAAATTTCTCTGTCACCGGTGGAAAGGTATTTTTTAAATAAAATATAATAATAATAAGACAAAAAAAAGGTGGATTTACGAGATGATGCTTTTCCCAATAGCTTCTTATGAAGTATCATTCTCTTATGCTCTATCTCTCAGTGGATTGTCTCTGGCTCGGAGGACAACATGGTGTACATCTGGAACCTGCAGACCAAGGAGATCGTACAGAAACTACAGGGCCATACAGGTAGGGGAGAGTCATGGCAAGAGCTTGATGGAACTGATTATTACATAGAGGTGAAAAATGCTCACAAAATGTCTGTTTCATTCTCTGCTTTTCTCTTCTCCCTCCCGCCATCTCTGTCCTAGATGTGGTGATTTCTACTGCCTGCCACCCCACAGAGAACATCATTGCGTCTGCGGCGCTAGAAAACGACAAAACCATCAAACTGTGGAGGAGCGACTGCTAAGCCACCGGGCGTGCTTATTGTATTTTCATTTTATTGTACTTTTCATTTGACTGTTTTTAGCTGGATCCGAATGCCTTGAGGACTGAGCCTCAACTAGAAGAAGAAAAAGAACGCAAGTCCAGAACATCACCACAACCACACACCTACCCTTCATCCAGAACCAGAGCAAACCCCAACTCAACCACCACAACCCTCTTCCTGGTCTTGCTTGTGCCCTTACATGCTCTACTATCTCTGCCTTACTCTTACTGTGAGCTGGATGTTTGTGTTTCATCAATTGGAATATGAGAATTTCCAATATTCGTAATTAAACAGTCAGTATGAAGAGGAGTTGAAACAAAGCTTCATACACGGGAGTGCTTGAGGTTCATTTTGTTTTGTTGTATTTATTATAAAACAATCTATTCAAAGCTCAGAATGCATTGAAGGGGTTAAATACATTTTTTACATACAATCTATTTCAACAAGGAGTTAAGTTTTGCCAGCAGTTTCTCAACCACTTCTCTACAAGTCACTTAAGTAACAGTTTCTCTAGTTTGGTATCGACACTACGCTCGGACACAGCGAAGCGCTGCCTTGCTTTGAACTCACTTCTACATCTACATACAACTACATACACTTTGAACTCACTTCTACATCTACATACAACTAGGTGTATTCTGATTCTGTATAATACATTGTTGGTGCTCAACTGATCCCTCTAGAATTCACAGGTGTAAACGGTGGGTTGAGAAGTATATCGACAAGAGCCTACTTTGAAGGGGCTCTTGCCTGTACTTTCAGTGCATTTTACTGGTCTCAACTCCATCCTTATATTCAAAGCAATGTCAATTGTGAGGAAAGAAATTAACTCAGAGGCTGTTTTTGTTTTTCATTTCAATTATTATTTTAGAGCTGCCTTGCACTGTTCTTATGTTGATCCTGACTCGGTGTCTGGCTGTCATTATGTTAACACAACCTGGTGTAGATTTCAAAGCACAGTGACCAAATGCAAGTATTTTTGTGCTCCCCATTCTGTACATACTGCTACATCAACATGTGTATTGTTAAGACGAGCAATATGTTGGCTGTCTTTCTGTATCGTTCTTGTTTAACTGTCTTGATAGCTAGTAGTTCAATACACAACATGGACTTGTTTTACTGCTCTCCCTTCTGGATGTTCATTGCACTGCAGTGGTATCAAGGACTGCATGGAATTCTGTGTCTGCATTTAGTCAATCTGGATTTTGTGAATTTGCATTTGACAGCTATACCTTGTGAATTAATAAAGAGCATTTTTTAAGATGTTAAATGTGGTGATCAGTGGCACTTTCTAAACAAAGTCGCTATAACTGCGTGACGACGTTAGAGCCACTGAACATGCCAATTGGCATGTGTTCTGTTGATCATTAGAAAACGAGATTTCATTCTTGGAGGTGTTTCCTAGCCGATTCCGCGTTTGGTTAATGATGTTTTACCCCCTTGAGACAGACGCGGAAGCAGAATGACTAAAATTACTCATCTGTAATAAATGTTCACTATTTTGCGAAGGATGTTTTTAGTTGAGCAGTTTTACATCGTAACGTAAAAAATGCGCAACGTGTTGTCTTATGTGAACAAAGTCGGAGCTGCTGGGCAGGTCTGTCTCAATTTAAGCTATTAGATAGAGCAATCTCCGCAGCTGTTCAACCCATGTTAGTAGGAAAATGGACAGAATCAAATCAAAGCCCAACCTTCATTTACCCGTTGTGATGCATGGATGTTCCAAACTCCGATGAGACTTACTTTATGACCAATTATCCTATTTAAACTAGTCAATTTTGAATAACTGTTTCTGACTCTAAATCGATGTCACATAGGCTGTTTTCAGGCAGTCCTCTTTAAATGTAATTACATATTAGGGGAGAGGACAATACATAACAGCACAAAGACAAAAGGAGCATCAACAACATTTACTTTTAGATTTTTTTAATAATCTTTTTGTCTTTCCATGAAAGATAGAATATGGAGAATAACCCACAAAGAACAGATGATGTTTTCCAACTCGTTAAAAATAGACAAAAATGTAATGAGAGGACAATCTCATCTTGTATCGGTAGGCCAGAAAAGGCAAAGTATAGGCGACAGTTACCAGGGTGTCACTGCAACCACTCTTCTCACTTTTTTTTCTTCCCCATTTTAAATCAACATTTACACAAACAATGTATACAACAGCCCACAGGAGGAAAATGGCAGGTACAGAGTACATAAGCAAGGGATAAAATTACCTTTATACAAAAATATATGTCAAGAAGTGGGTTTTTTCTTGACATTTTGCTGAATTCGACAAAGAAATCTGTGATTGTGTCATGAGCTCAGCGTTTCCTGATAACGTTGTTGAACATACAAGTTGCCAAGCAATAAATAGATTTTGGAGGGCTTCATGTCTTTTGTGTGTAATAACCCGTTTTTTGTTGTTGTTGCTGTTTTCAGGTCCCATATAGAACAGCTGTTAGCTGGTGAGGGTTAGGGCTTAGCGGTCCTTGTATTATGCTGGTTGATTGAAGACTTGCTTTTAGAGAATCGAGGTCAATGTAAAAAGCACATTAMATTTTTTGACAAACACCAAGAAACTATTGAGTGTAACACTGGAATCAGGCCTGGCTCAGATAGTTTTAACTGAACTACTTGTCTCCCTGTTGCTCTAAATTAACTGGAAACACGGAACGGATTCATAGATATTTATAAATATATACACATATAGACAAAATATAGCTTTATGGTATATAAAGCATTTTCCGTAGCTATTCATTCTATCTAAGTAATCATTTCTGTATCAGTCCAGAGGACCCTTCTCTGTCCATTCCCTGCAGGAGTGAGCGAGCTTGCACATCTGCGTATGGCTTTAACGTACAGTATACACCTGGGGTCTTGAATCACATTAACCTGATCAAGCAGAGAATAGGACACATCAGACAAGTGAGCAGGTGTACTTCTAAAAAGTTGGACAAACTTGTTTGCAAATAAATGAATTATCAAAATGCATGTGGTTATTTTTCTGAAATGTTTGGTTTGACCTACTCATGTTCCAGAGAATTCAATTTCCAGATAATTACTTTTACTAGTGCTTAAATTGGTATCATTTGAACAATGAGCCAATTCATTTGTTTTTTGACAATTACAATTCGTGTCGATAAAAATACTGTTTACACAGAATTGGTCTAAACACAAATCTTCTCCTTCCCCTAAATAGTTTAAAATATGACCTAATGAAAATGCAATCACCTCACCTAAATACACGAGCTAGATTTGAACTAAGGACGTGTCAATCAATCCTGCTGAGGTTATTGTTATTCATTCAATCTTTCTGCGAGCAAACACGTTGAGGTTTTGACTGACCAAAGACAAAAATGAACATTGATAATGTCATGAAAAAGTGCCATTTCTGGTTAAATACTTGTACAAAATTCAAGTAATGTTGCAGTGCTGCATCTCTTCCACTAGGGGGAAGTCACAGCTCTCCCATAGTCACCAAATTCTCTATTCTCGCTGGTCAAACCCTCTATCTATCGCAAAGCAAATGTTCTATTCTATTTCTCTGTGGCTCTCCCTAGTCTGCTATCATAATGTGGACTGCCAAACTCGCTCCTGGATCTCTGATAAAGTTGATTGAAATCCAAAGCAGTCTGCTGTCCTACAGGACAGGGTTTAACCACCCCTTTATAATAACAACRAAACCACTCTATGGACAATCTTTGGAGAAGAAAAACACTAGATGCATAGTTATGCAGCAGCTGCAGCATAGAAAGAAAAAAAGCGCAATATGGGCATATAGCAGATTTATACATAACATTACATATTTAACATTTCAATTTGACTTAAATGAAACTGTGTTGTCCACAGAAGTGCAGGCTATGGATCCCTCTGAGGGTGAGGGGAGGCTGGGCAGCAGAGCAGTCAACAGTCTCTGTCTCTTCACCAGGCCCACATCCTCCAGTCAGAGTGGATGGATGGATGGCCTGGGCCTCAGCCTGATCTGGCTGCCCCAGAGGTGAGCTTGCAATGGAGCAGCATGAGCTCCACAATACTGAGGTTAAGTGCCAAGCAATAAGAGTACATCTAGCCATAAGCATGACTGTATTGAAGCAGGGCGGGGGTGAAAACAGGTCATTTCAAATTGTTTTGCAAATTAATAATTAAACATATACCATCAACACTGTGTGTGGTTGTAATGTCCAGTACAGGTCAAAGACCTTCTAAAGCTAGGTTACACTGTGAGGAACAGCAGGCTTGGTTGCTGTGTGAAGGTCAATCATGGTGTGTTGAAATTCACAGAAGAGTGGAACAAAAGGTCTCAGAGGTGGAGGGAGACATGACAAAGACATGGCATCACTTTAAAAAGCACTTAGTTCAGATCAGCGGACACTATTTCCTTACAGTACAGTTCAGTCAAATCATCTGTTTATTTCTTCTTCATTTTGTGGTCACCTTAACTCAGACAGGAAACAGGACAAATAATTGTAGTACGAGAACATATATCTGTTTGCTTTCCTTCCTGTGGCAACCTTCCAGAGCACACAGTAATGACATGTAGTATAGGGCCTATGTCAGGGTGACTCCAGATACACACTGTGCCTAACGTCAGTCCAGTACACCAGAATGAGTAGTTCCAGAGAGAAGCTTCTCTGTGCAGACAGTCACGCCACATGGAGGTCATCCAGCTCTGGTCCTAAGAGGCCACACTGCAGGCTTTCACTCCAATCAGTCTATATGAGCTATATGAGCCTCTGAACACTGGACCGATGTAGCGATGTAGCGTCTCTCCTCTCATGTTCACACAGTGCTAATAGAATAAGGAGATGTGGAGAAACGGCTGAGTTTGGGTTCAGAGACCTGAGTGGAGCACCGATCGTCTACATGTTCTCACCTCTGAGTCCTTTTCTACAATACACCTCAAAACAGACCCAACCGGACCAGTCCGGACTGTATCGGACAAGACTTGACCGGATTGGACCAGACAAGACCGGTCCTGGCTCCTCCCCTCTGCACACAGAACATTAAGTTAGTTCTAAAAGTGAGACGGCTCCAATCAGAGCCAGGGACAGCCCATGCAGCCCCGCCTCTTTTCAACAAGTCCAAAACACGATTGTCCCAATTACTACGCTGCTGTGCATCCAATGACGGCACTGTTAGAGATACACCTGCAGACAGCTACATGTTACACCTGGTCTACTCTGCTGTTGTTTCACCTTACAAAACAATGGCTCAAACACTTATTTTCTCCTCGGTCCGTTTCATCTCCAGTCCATCGTTGTCTCTCATGAGTTATATATATATTTATATTTATATATTTGTACAATATATAAAACAGACCCATATACATTGAACTTGTTTTTTGAAACACATCAAAGAGGGTAGAAAGGGAGGAGACACGTCAGTCTCTCAAGGGGGAATGGTTTGCAGGACCACTCTCGCTGTCCAGCGGGTTAGGGGTGGAGGGGGCGGGGGGAACACGGGTGACGCACCGCCTGCAGTTATGTCATTTGGTGGGGCGCCTCTAGCATCTCCATGAGGAAGGTGTCAATGGGCGTGTCCCCGATGAGCTTGAAAAAGAACAGGTGCTCCAGACACTTCAGACCAATGGAGCGCAGGGCTGGTAACCGCAGCAACAGCTTGGCAAACCTAACCCAATCAAAGACACAAAGCAGTGATTAGTGTGACAGGAAATAAGACATGGATTTAGAGAAGATGTCTCAAATGTTGATGTACAGTAAGTCATGACAGAGTTGCCCATGACATAATTGTACATGTACAATACATACATAAAGCACTTTCTGCCAAACACACTGACAGATGAGTGGAGGAAGAGCGAGAAAAGAGAGATATAAAGAAAGAGAGGGAGGTATGTGTATTCGTACCTGCCAGGCTGATCTGGGTATTTCTGTTTGCAGTAGGCCTCCAGAGAGGCGTAGACCTTCTCTCTCAAAGCCTCCACCTCGCCTGGGTTAGACAAGCCTTTAGAGTCTGAGTAGAGACACACACAGACACGCACTGCATCAGACAACTAGGGACAGCAGTCACAGGATACCAGGTACGAATTTATGTACAGCCTGGCTGCCCCTGAAGGCTAGGACCTGCATGCTGTCATCAGAAGGCTTTAAGACAAATAAAATCAAATGACATGTGAGCTGCCCTGCTGGTCTGGGTCTCCTAGACGGTGCCTTCAGAAAGAATTCACACCCCTTAACTTTTTCCACATTATGTTGTGTTAAAATGGATTTCATTGTCATGTTTTGGTCAACAATCTACAAAAAATACTCTGTAATGAAAAAATTCTAACATTTGATCAAATAAAATATGAAAAATAAAACATATATCTTGATTAGATAAGTATTCACACCCCTGTCAATACATGTTAGAATCCCCTTTGACAGACATTACAGCTGGGAGTATCTGAGAGTTTTGCACACCTTGATAGTACAATATTTTCCCATTATTATTTTGTTCAATTCTTCAAGCTCTCTCAAGTTTTTTGCTGATCAATGCTCAACACACATTTTCAAGTCTTGTCATAGATCTTTAAGCTGATATGAAGATGCACTCTCAAACTTTTGTATAATTTTAGCCAGTAGTTTTGAAAGTGATGCTCATGAGCCAAAAGTGGTCCCCGTTTTTTGTGTACTACGTCATTAAATTGTGTACTACGTCATCTTAATTTTTAAAATATTTGTATGATATGTTGCAAATCCAATTCGTAATATATGTTACGACATTGTTGTGCTTAAGATCGTGGAGTGCATCTTAAAACCTCTTAAGGATCCGCCCCTTTTTGTCCATTTTCACCTAAAATGACATAYCCAAGCAAGGATATGCATATACTTGATACCATTTGAAAGGAAACATTTTGAAGTTTGTGAAAATGGGAAATGGATGTACGAGAATATAACACATTAGATCTGGTAAAAGATAACACAAAGAAAAAAACATKTKTTTTTTTTACCATCATCTTTTAAATGCAAGAGAAAGGCCATAATGTATTATTGCAGCCCAGGCGCAATTTAGATGTTGGCCACTAGATGGCAGCAGTGTATGTGCAAAGTTTTAGACTGATCCAATGAACCATTGCATATCTGTTCAAAATGTTGTATTGAGACTGCCAAAATGTGCCTAATTGGTTTATTAATAACTTTTCAAGTTCATAACTGTGCACTCTCCTCAAACAATAGCATGGTATTATTTCACTGTAATAGCTACTGTAAATTGGACAGCGCCGTTAGATTAACAAGAATTTAAGCTTTCTGCCAATATCAGATATGTCTATGTCCTGGGAAATGTTGTTGTACAACCTCATGCTAATTGCATTAGCCTACGTTAGCTCAACCGTCCCGTGGGGGACCCACTGATCCTGTAGAGTCAAAACTGTAATTAGGCCACTCAGGAACATTCAATGCCGTCTTGGTAAGCAACTCCAGTGTATATTTGGCCTGTGTTTTAGGTTATTGTCCTGCTGAAAGATAAATTTGTCTCCCAGTGTCTGTTGGAAAGCAGACTGAACCAAGTTTTTGTGTAGGATTTTGCCTGTGCTTAGCGCTATTCAGTTTCTTTTTATCCTAAAAACTCCCTAGTCCTTGGCGATGACAAGCATACCCATAACATGATGCAGCCACCACCATGCTTGAAAATATGAAGAGCGGTAGTCAGTGACGTGTTGTGTTGGATTCGCTTCAAACATAATGCTTTGTATTCAGGACAAAAAGTTCATGTCTGTGGCACATTTATTGCAGTGCTTACTTTAGTGCTTTTTACAAACAGGATGCATGTTTTGGAAAATGTGTATTCTGTACACGCTTCCTTCTTTTCACTCTGTCATTTATGTTAGTATTGTGGTGTAAATACAATTTTGTTGATCTAGCCTCAGTTTTCTGATATCACAGCCATTAAATTCTGTTTTAAAGTCACCTTGGCCTCATGGTGAAATCCCTCTCCTGCAACTGAGTTAGTATCTTTGTAGTGACTGGGTGTATTGATGCACCATCCACAGTGTAAATAGTAAATTCACCATGCTCAAAGGGATATTCAGTGTCTGCTTTTTTAAAAACAAAATCTGTGAACTTTTTTGCAAACCTTCCATTGGAAAACCTCCCTGATCTTTGAGGTTGAATCTGTGCTTAAAATTCACTACTTGACTGAGGGACCTTACAGATAATTGTATGTGTGGGGTACAACAATGGGGTAATCATAAAAAAATTATGTGAACCACTATTACTGCACACAGAATGAGTCCATGTGATTTGTTAAGCACATTTTTACGTTTTAAATTATTTAGACTTGCCATAACAAAGRGGTTGAATACGTATCGACTCAAGACATTTCAGCTTTTCATATTTAATTCATTTGTAAAAGATTCTAAAAACAAAACACCACTTTGACATGATAGAGTATTGGGTGTAGATTAGTGACACAAGACTTGAATTTAATGCATTTTAAATTCAGGCTGTAACACAAAAACTTTGTAAAAAGCCAAGGGGTGTGAATACYTTCTGAAGGCACTGTACATATGCATGGTAATTCTCCCCAAAACACAGGCTGGATGAAGCAACAAATGAACAGTTGAAGTCGGAAGTTTACATAGACCTTAGCCAAATACATTTAAACTCAGTTTTTCACAATCCCTGACATTTAATCCTAGTAAAAATTCCCTGTCTTAGGTCAGTTAGGATCACCACTTTATTTTAAGAACGTGAAATGTCAGAATAATAGTAGAGAGAATGATTTCATCTATTATTTCTTTCATCACATTCTCAGTGGGTCAGAAGTTTACACACACTCAATTAGTATTTGGTAGCATTGCCTTTAAATTGTTTAACATGGGTCAAACGTTTCGGGTAGCCTTCCACAAGCTTCCCACAATAAGTTGGGTGAATTTTGTCCCATTTCTCCTGACAGAGCTGGTGTAACTGAGTCAGGTTTGTAGGCCTCCTTGCACACACATGCTTTTTCAGTTCTGCCCACAACATTTCTATAGGATTAAGGTCAGGGGTTTGTGATGGCCACTCCAATACCTTGACTTTGTTGTCCTTAAGCCATTTAGCCACAACTTTGGAAGTATGCTTGGGGTCATTGTCCATTTGGAAGACCCATTTGCGACAAAGCTTTAACTTCCTGACTGATGTCTTGAGATGTTGCTTCAATATATGCACATAATTTTCCTCATCATAATGCCATCTATTTTGTGAAGTGCACCAGTCCCTCCTGCAGCAAAGCACCCCCACAACATGACGCTGCCACCCCCGTGCTTCACGGTTGGGATGGTGTTCTTCGGCTTGCAAGCCTCCCCCTTTTTCCTCCAAACATAACGATGATCATTATGGCCAAACAGTTCAGTTTCAGTTTCACCAGACCAGAGGACATTTCTCCAAAAAGTACGATCTTTGTCCCCATGTGCAGTTGCAAATCGTATCGTTTATTATGGCGGTTTTGGAGCAGTGGCTTCTTCCTTGCTGAGCGGCCTTTTGGGTTATGTTGCTATGGGACTCGTTTTACTGTGGATATAGATACTTTTTATTTTTTTATTTTTTTATACCCGTTTCCTCCAGCATATTCACAAGGTCCTTTGCTCTTGTTCTGGGATTGATTTGCACTTTTCACACCAAAGTGCATTCAGCTCTAGGAGACAGAACGCGTCTCCTTCCTGAGCGGTATGACGGCTGCGTGGTCCCATGGTGTTTATACTTGCGTACTATTGTTTGTACAGATGAACGTGGTACCTTCAGGCGTTTGGAAATTGCTCCCAAAGATGAACCAGACTTGTGGAGGTCTACAATTATTGTTCTGAGGTCTTGGCTGATTTATTTTGATTTTCCCATAATGTCAAGCAAAGAGGCACTGAGTTTGAAGGTAGGCCTTGAAATACATCCACAGGTACACCTCCAATTGACTAAAATTATGTCAATTAGCCTATCAGAAGCGTCTAAAGCCATGACATAATTTTCTGGCAATTTTCCAAGCTGTTTAAAGGCAGTCAACTTAGTGTATGTTAACTTCTGACCCACTGGAATTGTGATACAGTGAATTATAAGTGAAATAATCTGTCTGTAAACAATTGTTGGAAAAATTACTTGTGGCATGCACAAAGTAGATGTCCTAACCGACTTACCAAAACTAGTTTGTTAACAAGAAATTTGTGGGGTGGTTGAAAAACGAGTTTTAATAACTCCAACCTAAGTGTATGTAAACTTCAACTGTAGGCTACACTTCTGATTCAACATTTATTGCAACACATTTCTGGGTCTGATTGGTTACCACTGAGCAAGTGAAAAGGCCTGAATACAGCAATATTCTCATCTCAGTGTGGGAAAGGACTCAGCCTCTCTGAATCCCAGCATTCCCTCTGTTAGGCCATCTCCGTGAGCTGCTACTAATTAGGGCAAAGTAGACTGTGATCTGTTCCAGAGCCAGGTCCGTAGCAGAGTGACTCTGGAGTACAGAGGAGCAGTCTGTCCTGGGAGAATGAGGCCCGCCGGAGCCCCTGTGGGCCGGTGGCACGCTCCCACACTGCTCTTTGTCTCCGAGGCCATGGCACAGACTCATTAAAGACAGGGAGCGCGTCTGGTGCCAGCGGGGCAGGGCTGGCACGGGCACTCAGCATGGTAATGAAGATAACCCTGGCCTGTACCATAGAGCAGAGGGCTAGCAGAGGGCTTTAGCAGAGGGCACTGTGGGCTCTTTCGTGGTTGGGAGAAACCACGGCAGGAACAAGTGTCTGGTGGGGTGGTGGTGTGTGTGTGTGTGTGTGTAGGCTTCACATGTATGCAAGTTCACCGGTATCACAGGCAGTCATTGTTTGTGAGGTCAGAGTAGTGGGAACAGAGGACTTTATTGTATTATTATAATCTAAATAGAAGGTTCTGGATTAAAGGGGTGTTAGGAGTGTGTGATACCTGGGTTGAAGAGGACGATAGCCCGAAGGCAACCCAGCTCTGTCTTGTCCATCTGCATGTCTCTCATCTTGGATACCAGTTCTGTGAGCACTCTGGATGGAGAGAGGGAGACACATAGACAGGCTCTTAGAGATCTGACCATCAGCCAGCAACACCTCCGTAGGTCAGCCTTCATTACACCCTCCTTTATCTACAGGTGTAACTCAATGGAAGCTGTGCTGACACACAGGGAATGTTCAACCAGCGGAAAATCGTACAGCCCTGCCTACACCACGTAATTCAAGCTGCTTTAGAACATGGCTGAGAAAAGGACATCCATGAACGACGTAGCACAAACACAATCACAGACTAACGTGTGACATCACAAGGGCAGGGCGGCGTTTCGTTTCGGGAGTGTGACGCGACCGCTCAAACTCCTCACCCCTCTGACTCCGTCACGCCAGCTCTCTCTCTCTCCACCTCCCTCTGTCTCTCTCTCTCCAACCTCCCTCTGTCTCTCTCTCTCCACCCTCCCTCTGCCTCTCTCTCTCTCCACATCCCTCTATCTCTCCCTCTCTCTCCACATCCCTCTATCTCTCCCTCTCTCTCCACCTCCCTCTGTCTCTCTCGCTCTCGCTCTCCACCTCCCTGTCTCTCTCTCTCCTCTCTCGCTCTCCACCTCCCTGTCTCTCTCTCTCTCTCTCTCCACCTCTCTCTCTCTCTCTCTCTCTCTCTCTCTCTCTCTCTCTCTCTCTCTCTCACCTCCCTATCTCTCTCTCTCTCCACTCCCTCTGTCTCTCTCTCGCTCTCCACCTGCCTCTGTCTCTCTCTCTCGCTCTCCACCTCCCTCTGTCTCTCTCTCTCTGAGACGAAAGTCAATTTCAGCTCATCCTAATTTAATTTGCCCGTTGGAACAATGAGGGTAAAAAAAGACTTGAGTGCTTAAGTTAACCACCCTCTTCAGAGAGGAGGATATAGAGCTACATTATCAGTCATCTTAATGCAGAGATGTAATCCATCCTTTGGAAGTAGTGAACTGGCAGTATGCTAATCACTGAGCACAGACTCCCAGCTGGGGATAGAGGGAGAGAGAGATGGAGAAAGAGGGGGAGAGAGAGAAGAGAGAGAGGGAAAGAGAGAAAGACGAGAGAAGGAGAGCGGAGGGAGAGATAAGTGGGAAAGAGAGAGAGAAAAGAGAGAGTGAGAGAGAGAGAGCGAAGAGAGAGAGAGCGAGCGGACAGGGAGAGAGCTGTTGCCCTCAAAATAAGACTTCAGTTAGCGACTCAGCACGCCAGGGGTCACAGGGTTTAGAGTTTACAATACTGACTATCTGTTGGATTGATCTCACACTGGATGGCTTGATCAACGTCTGTGTACACTGAGAATTAATACTTGATACTGTTCTTTTGTATTCATCTGTCAATAAAAATGTGACTGAAAAATGAACGATGCCACAATAGGCATCAAATGTGATTAATGGAAAAKAAGGTCAATATCGGCTTCGGAATCGTCACAGCCTGCCGTGGGATTGCATGGCAAAAGAGTGTGATTTCATCAGGAATGCACATAAATTGATTTCTTCAGAAACTCTGACTGAGGTCTCCATCTCCATTTTCACTGTTACAGGTCAGGGCCTACCCTAATCGTGGAATCTTAGTAATAAAGAATCACATAGCAACCAACAGAAATGTATTTCACAAAGCTGATTGTATCAAGGCAGTGCCAACAGGGTGATGATGACTACCTGTCAAAGATGGCTCCCACTCCAGCACTGTGGGCGCTGTTACGATGGACGTGGAGACCTGTTGCCAGGAGGATCCCATCTTTCACCGCTATCGAACGGTGCGAGAAGGATGCGATGAGGAGCTCGTTCCACCCTGAGGGAAGAGAGAGAAGAGAGGGAAGAATAAGGAGAGATAAAGAGTGAAAACCTATTACAAAGTTCATGTCATATTCAACATTCAAAGTTGACAATTGTGTTGACAATTGAGCTGACAACAAGGCAAGGGAATTCCAATTAATCAATCTAGGCTGAATAGTCAAACCAGAAAGCTCTTTCATGCATAGGCTCTGGGTTATTAGCAACCTATCTCAGATATGCTTTCCAGAGAGATAAGTGTTTAACAGGGTGAACTGCGCCTGCCATCCCAATAAAAGGTGACACACTTGATATGCCAAGCGAGGGTAAGACACAGAGAGCTCTGTGCCGTTTGAGTGACAGGGCTCCTTTAACTGTTCTGTCTAGCAAAACTCCACACTTCTCCCCAGAGTTGAGTTGGGAATGAGAGGGGCTGGGATGCTTTCATCTGAGAGACAGCAGAACTAAACTGGTTATTTATAGAAGACCTGAGCTGAGCACTGAGAAGAGGAGACAGGGCCCTCTCAGCTAGCTTCAGAACAGCTTTTTCTGAGAAGGTCTCTCTCTCAAATGTTATTTGTCACATGCTTCGTAAACAACAGGTGTAGACTAACAGTGAAATGCTTACTTACTGGCCCTTCCCAACAATGCAGAGAGAAAGAAAATAGATAAATAATTGAAAAGTAAAACACGTAATAATAAAAGTAGTAATAGATACACAATGAGTAATGTAAAGTAAAGTTATATATACAAGRGGTACCAGTACCAAGTCAATGTGCAGGAGTACGAGGTAATTGAGGTACAGTTGAAGTCGGAAGTTTACATACACTTAGGTTGGAGTCATTAAAACTCGTTTTTCAACCAGTCCACAAATTTCTTGTTATCAAACTATAGTTTTGGCAAGTCGGTTAGCACATCTACTTTGTGCATGACACAAGTAATTTTTCCAACAATTGTTTACAGACAGATTATTTCACTTATAATTCACTGTATCACAATTCCAGTGGGTCAGAAGTTTACATACACTAAGTTGACTGTGCCTTTAAACAGCTTGGAAAATTCCAGAAAATGATGTCATGGCTTTAGAAGCTTCTGATAGGCTAATTTACATAATTTTAGTCAATTGGAGGTGTACCTGTCGATGTATTTCAAACCCTACCTTCAAACTCAGTGCCTCTTTGCTTGACACCATGGGAAAATCAAAAGAAATCAGCCAAGACCTTAAGATGCTGGAGGAAACAGGTACAAAAGTATCTATATCCACAGTAAAACGAGTCCCATAGCAACATAACCCGAAAGGCCGCTCAGCAAGGAAGAAGCCACTGCTCCAAAACCGCCATAAAAAGGCCAGACTACGGTTTACAACTGCACATGGGGACAAAGATAGTACTTTTTGGAGAAATGTCCTCTGGTCTGATGAAACAAAAATAGAACTGTTTAGCCATAATGACCATCGTTATGTTTGGAGGAAAAATGGGGAGGCTTGCAAGCCGAAGAACACCATCCCAACCGTGAAGCACGGGGGTGGCAGCATCATGTTGTGGGGRTGCTTTGCTGCAGGAGGGACCGGTGCACTTCACAAAATAGATGGCATCATGAGGCAGGAAAATTATGTGGATATATTGAAGCAACATCTCAAGACATCAGTCAGGAAGTTAAAGCTTTGTCGCAAATGGGTCTTCCAAATGGACAATAATCCCAAGCATACTTCCAAAGTTGTGGCTAAATCGCTTCTGGACAACAAAGTCAAGGTATTGGAGTGGCCATCACAAAACCTTGACCTCAATCCCATAGAAAATATAGTTATGTACTGGGCCGTACGCACTACCCTCTGTAGCATCTTGCGGTCGGATGCCAACCAGTTGCCTTACCAAGCGGTGATGCAGTCAGTCAACATGCTTTCAATTGTGCAGCGGTAGAATATTTTGATGATCTGAGGGCCCAAGCCAAATCTTTTCAGACTCCTGAGTGGGAAAAAGTGTTGTCGTGCCCTCTTCATGACTGTGTTGGTATGTTTGGACCATGCTAGATCCTTAATGATGTGGACACCGAGGAACTTGAAGCTCTCAACCCGCTCCACTATAGCCCCGTTGATCTGAATGGGGGCATGTGCTTGGCCCTCCGTTTCCTTTGAACAGGAAGTACAGGAGGGGACTAAGCACACACCCCTGAAGAGCCCCAGTGTTTTGGGTCAGCGTGGTGGAGGTGTTGTTGCCTACCCTCACCACGTGGGGGTGTCCCGTCAGGAAGTCCAGGATCCAGTTGCAGAGGGAGGTGTGCAGTCCCAGGGTCCTTCACTTAGTGATAAGCTTGGAGGGCACTATGAATGCTGAGTAGTCAATGAACAGCATTCTCATGTAGGTGTTCCTTTTGTCCAGGTGGGAGAGGGCAGTGTGGAGTGTTACACCATTCTCTCCATCACTATGGGTACCCAGAAGGAGAATGTTAAGAGGGGGTAGGATAGGGTTAGAGAGCTGGATGGGCTTCCTTAGAGTGAGTTTGGAAGTGAACTGTGTAATTTGAAGCGACAAGCAATCAGCAAGGGTAACATATAGGGAAAACACTGAAGACTTCCTCAAAAATGATGACATAAAGAATATGGCAGAGGATTCGTCAGTCTAATAGCCTACAAATAGCCTACAAAGCCCATAATGCTGCAGTGGGCTACCTATGGGGGATGCTGATGTGGTCTCATGGTCGTGTTGAACTGACCTGCTCGTAGGAGGATGACCTGGTCATCCAGGGGCAACTCAGAGAAGTGGGGGATCCTCTTGGCCCACTCCACCAGCGTGAAGAGCTGCTTGTCGGCTGCTTGGCAGATGTTAGTCACTGGGTCGTTGGGCTGTTGAAAGACACATGGGAAGGCTTGCTGTCAAAAATACGGTCAGCACAGAAAGACTGAAAGATACATTGTGACGTGTGTGTGGTTGTGTGTGTAATCGTACTTATGCACTCTGTATGTGCATGTGCATGTGCGTGCTTGCTAAGTGTATGTTTTGGTGTGGCAGCTGAGCTTCATGTGGAGCTGTGCTCTCCAGTAGATAGAGCGTTCCAGTCACAGCAGTGCACCACCAAGTTTTAGAGGAGCACCGGCCTGCTCCGCTCGCTGGCTCCTCTGAGCCAAGACCCCGCACACACACACACACACACACACACACACACACACACACACACACACACACACACACACACACACACACACACACACACACACACACACACACACACAACACACACACAACACACCACACAACAACAACACACACACACACACACCTAGCCAAGTGAATGATCTCCTCTGAGGAGCGAGCAGGAAGGAAAAACAAACAGTGATTCTGTCCCAGCCCGAGGAGGAAATAACTGCAGAGAATCAGCAGTAACAAATGACTCTCTCCAAGCAGGCAGTTCCTTCAGGACACTTCTACCGACAGAAACTATTTTGAGTGTTCAGACAGAGAGCCAAAAGAGATCGACCTGACAACAGTTAAGGAACAAGTGTTTGGGCGTTCAAGTGTCAATTCATTTCATGAGTGAGTGTGAGAAGAATGGGTCTTAAAAATAGTATGCTCACTCACCACTACACAGGGTTATATTCCTGATCTCAGACAGAGTAAAGTCTGGATGAAAAAGGTAAAATGTACAGTATATTGTCTAAGGCTGAAAAGGTGGCCTCTCATGTTCAAGAGAGAGGAGAATAGACAGTGTTTATGCTTTGAGTTAATATGAAAAGAGAACTGAAGAGAGAGGAGGGACGTTAAAGCTGAGAGAGAGAGAGAGAGAGAGAGAGAGAGAGAGAGAGAGAGAGAGAGAGAGAGAAGAGAGAGAAAGAAAAGAGAGAGAGAGAAGAGGGAGGAGAGAGAGAGAGAGAGAGAGAGAGAGAGAGAGAGAGAGAGAGAGAGAGGGAGATTGTAGGATGGAAATGTGGATGTGAATGGACAAAGACAAAGAAACCTCAAGTGTCAGAAGCCATCAAACTGAAGGCCTCACTTAACCTGGGAGGAAACCATGGGCAGTGAAGAGGACAATAACTAATGTATACATACCAGTGACGTGCAGTCAGGGTAGGTATGGTACGCAGTGCTTACCCTGTGATAATCTCATTTTAAAAAGCTGTTATGAAAAGCCACATTTAAATTACAATAAWAAAAAAAAAWWAATCGCAAATGATTCTGTTGATTTTTATACTCAAAATCTCAAAATGTGCCAAAACTGCATCAATACCTCAGGAAAGGTGCCAGGATATCCCTTCCTTCCTTTCCATCCATTCAAATTGTTGGCGCGCACAGCCATTCCTGACTCCAGTCACTGTTAATGGACAGGGTCAGCATAGGCGTCACTGCTTTGCCTAGCTTGAAGTAGCTTCATTTATTGCATTGAGACTATTTCATATTTTTGCTTGCGTATTGCCTAAACATGTTGTGTGGGTATTAATTAACCTGGGGTGAGCTCAGATTAGCTAGCAAAAACAAGCTACCTAGCTAGCAAAAACAACCTGACAAATAGACACTATACTGCACCTCAAACTATTTTCCAAGTTGGAATAATGAAATGTTCCACTCTTCGAACCCTCCAAATGGCGCATCAACTATAACGAAAGTTTAGAGCAGACAGAGGCAGCATAAAGTAGACAACAACTTTATTCATGGACAGGCAAGGTAACCACCATCTCCCTCACTGCTAAATGTCGGGCAGGCAAACAGTGAGTACTGGATTGTCTACTTGTCTGAAAATGAATTACTAATTAATACTTTTTACTCAGACTTTTACACATCTTGGACATTTACTTGAGTTCTACAAGATGGATGTGACTAACTACAATGATTCTACGTGCTTGAACCTAATGGATGGAGCTGCCTACCTGTGTGCTTTGTGGGATAACTGTGCTACCAGCTACTGTTTCTGTGTGAAAATGGAACTGAAGGATGCCTTGGGGACAGTGGGCCTGCTGTGTGCATACAGAATAAAATAATGGACATAAGGTTTTGGTGTGACTTCTACAATGCTGTCACAGAGAGGTTCACTGGCCTGAAGGACAGACAAATRGACTTCATTACAAGTAAAGAACGGCCTAAATGCATTTCCCTTTGCAATTTAGGCTACTGTTGAATGAACATGATATTACATTTATCAAGCTAGAATTTCATTTTGCCGAGGCAATTTTTGGACGTTTTCGACTGCATTTTTCAGTCATTTCGATTGTTTCCATTTTAGTAATTTAGCAGACACTCTTATCCACACAACTTACACTAGTGAGTGGATACATCTTCATACTGGTCCCCTGTGGGAATCAAACACACAACCCTGGCGTTGCAAGCACAATGCTCTACCAATTGAGCCACAWGAGATAGTTGATATGGACATTTTGTTAAAACCTTATTTAATTTTATAAGTGTGTGTGTCTGTGTGTGTTTGCACGTGCCACATACAGTGCATTGCTAGAATTGTCATTTGGTACATTGGTATTTACATTTGGTGAACATTCTTGTCAATTTTATTTAATGACTTACAGTGCCTTCAGAAAGTATTCACACCCCTTGACACTCCAAATTGAGCTCAGGTGCATCCAATTTCTTTTGATCATCCTTGAGATGTCACTACAACTTGATTGGAGTCCACCTGTGGCCAACTAAATTGGACATGAAACACACATGTCTATAAAGGTTCGACAGGGGATGGGTATAAAACCATTTATAGAGTGTTGAAAGTTTCGAAGAGCAAAGTCGTCTCCATCATTGTGAAATTAAATATATTGAACTGGCCAGACTCTGCCTAGAGCTGGCCGTCCTACCAACCTTGATCAGGGAGGTGACCAAGGACCCAAATGACCACTCTGACAGAACTACAGAGTTCCTTGGCTGAGATGGGAGAACCTGCCAGAAGGACAACAGCACTTCACCATTTTGGSCTTTATGGGAGAGTGGCCGGACGGAAGCCACTCCCGAGAAAAAGGCACATGACAGCATGCATGGAGTTTGCAAAAAGGCACAGGAAAGACTCAGAGCAAAAGGCAAAATATTATGTGGCCTGATGAAACAAAAATGTTTCTCTTTGGCCTGAATGCAAAGCGCTATGTCTGGAGAAAACCAGGCACAGTTCATCACCCGTCTAACAACATCCCTACCGTGAAGCATGTTGGTGGCAGCATCATGCTATGGGGATGCTTTTCAGCAGCAGGGACTGGGAGACTGGTAAGGATAGAGGAAACAATGAATGGAGCCAAATACAGGCAAATCCGTAATGAGAACCTGCTTCAGAGTACAAACGATCTTAGAATGGGGCAAAGATTTCCATTCCAACAGTACAATGACCAAGCATACAGCCAAAGCAAAGCTGGAATGACTTCAGAACAAGAATGTTAGTTTAAGCTAGAGATATCCGTTTTTGCACTGGATGCTTCTCAATCCACCGCATCTGCCAATGTAACATTTACGCATCTGCTGTGAAAGGTGACAGAGCTRGAGCGGTGTTTGTCAGACCATGAGACATCCCAAAAAAATGGTCTTCTCACAAAATTGTCTGTAGCGTTCGAACGGTTTTTGCTCTACAACAAGTGTATCGCGACTCGTCTGAAGTCAATACAGCCGATCTGCCAACTTTTGTTTGTAGCATCCGAACAGTTTACACACTAATATGACACCCCCRTGTAAAGGTGAGACTCTCACGAACACATACATATCAGTTATTTTGCTCTAGGACGCCCACAGGCCTCACAAGACTTGTCTAAATATCCCCCGGTACCAGTCGAAAACATGAATGAAAGTATGCATGCTGTGTATGGAGACTGTTTAGTGACAAAAATAAGGGGTTAAATACATGTTCTTTGGTATGACCTGCTGAAAACAATTCCATATAGCTTAGTAGAACTGATACAGGTATACACATGACAACTCAAAGCTGTAATCGCCACCAAAGGTGCTTCTACAGAGTATTGACTCAAGGGTGTGAATACTTATGCAAATTAGATATTTCTGTCTTTAAATTTCAATACATTTGCAAACATTTCTAAAAACATGTTTTCTCTTTTTCATTATGGAGTATTGTGTGTAGATGGGTGAGAATTTTTATTTATTTAATCCATTATGAATTCAGGCTGTAACATGTTGGAATAAGTCAAATGTGGAATAAGTCAAGGGGTATGAATACTGTATGTTACTTTGGTTGTTGGAGCTATCTGTTGTATGGTGAACTTGGGCTTCATCAAGGTAAATTTGTGAGTAAATTTGTCTTTGATAATAGCCATTGCCTACCCAGCCACGACCTCACTGCATGTCACTGATATACTGTATACAATATATACAGATGAAAGAACAAATTGGCATCAATAACCACGTTTCCATACACAGTTTTTATGCGAGTAAAGCCATACAAAACAAAAAAAATTATGACAGCTGTGACAGAAACAGAAATTTTCGGTACAATTTTATAAATGCAGACAGATAATTTGTTCGTKCGACATAGTGGGATCTTTTTGTGTTGCTAAAAATAATTATGCGAGAAATAGAGGTCGAAACATCATATCAAAGTAATCTTGGAGTCACGTGACGATATGGTGCGTGGTCCTCCCACTACGACTCGGGTAACCATGCAGTTTATTAGGCTAAGATGAAATAACTTATGATGAACTTCACAGGGTGGTGAAATTGCACAGTGATCTTGATGCTCCTTTCCACCTAATATTGAGGGTCTTATTCTGGTGACATGTTGATCGATGCTTGATTACCATTTGACAAATACAAATATTATCCATAATAATCTCATTATGTAGACTAGTACCTACCCACACAGCCTTCCCGCACTATCTGCAAGCTGTTGCTTAGAGCGCACAGCCAAGACCAGAGTACATGTAGGCACATTTGCTATTTGTGACAAAACTATTGGTAGAGTTAAAAATGCAATGGAAACCCATTTTATTGGTACATGAAAACTTAAGTGAAAAAGTACATTTTGTGTGCACTAAGTCATCACTCGCTGATTTTTCTCTGCAACATGTCAGTATGGTGGAAACACACCACTGGTGTGAAAATGCGCATATTTTCTTTCATGTGGATTTTTGAATATTCGCACGAAACTCTGTCCCAAAGTGGATGGAACCCTAGCTAGTATTATCAATCACAAAAACATAATGTTAACTGGGGATGGATAAAATGTATATTATGATGCTCCGATTCTCAGTATGTCTGAGACAAATCTACAACAACAAAAGCCTTGTAAACTTTTCCCCAACTTCCCACTCTCCCCAAATCCCACAGATCGATGCTGAAAGCTCGGAGGATCCCAAAATGAAATACAGCTCTCTGGAGAAGATTAGTGTAAGATGAGGAAAACTCATTCCACCTCTCCTTCTTTCCAGTCGTCCTCTACTTCTAATGCTTAGACCGAAGACTACCCACACTTGAAATATGAAACAGTATGAAACAGTTAACCAGACACAAAGCCGGCACTGTTTTGAAAACTGACAGTAGATTTTCTTTGGGCAGAGAACAAAAGCATCTTATAAATATTTCACCATCTGATCTCCGTGGGAGACATTGTGGACGATGTGGCTCAGCGCGACAGTTTTTTGCCTGTATTTCTCCTTCTCCTCATAAACAAATCCGCTAATTCATTCCAAAAGGCAGCCGCAGCCCAAACAAACCAAAACAAAAGGGGCTGTATGTTGTGTCTCTGTCAAGGCCCCTCAAAAGAATACAACTCCCAGAGTTCTCGTGAAACACGGTGAAGGCTCATGAATGTTGCATGGCTCTCTTAGCCATGTTTACACTGACCTTGTTTCTCACTGTATACACCATGAAGATGACAGGAAGGAACAGAGACCACACTCCTGCCATGATCACACATTAACTCACTGTCCTTACTGTAAGGTGACAGTCGTCAGGGGATGTTATGGGGAGTCACAGTGGAAGAGATCACAATGCCTTCTGAGGTCTGGGACAATGATAATGACATGAACCTAGGAGTTCACTATTCTGTGCATGTGTGGAACAAGCCGTGAGGGACCACCGTGTCTGTGAGAGAAACTATTTTACATTTCTTCTATGTGAACATCCTTCACTCTGGAGGATAGGGGGCCAGCTGATCGCTTTCTGAAAACGTGTCGAGCAGGGGGAGGAGAGAGGGAGAGGCGAAACCCTCCCCTGAGGGAGAGATGTAGAGAGAGATTGAGAGCGTTTGGGCTTACGAGAGCCGCTTTGAGGACACCTCTTAATGCCTGCCACAAACAAGAGTGTATTTTTTCCCCCAGACTGAATTAAAGGCTTTGGTTTGCATTATTCACAGTGGATAGCCTCTCCTCTCACAGAAATGCCTGGCTTGCATACTGTCCTATGCATTCTTTATAACTCGTGGAGACGAGAGACTGACTTTTAAAAGTTTCATATTCTGCTTAAACTACAGTTGCGTGACAACAAAGAGGAATGTGGTAGTCAATAGATGATCCATAATCCAAATTCCCAACTAAATTGTGTAAAGTCCTCATAATTGGCTCTTAGAGTTGTAGAAGAGTATATTGCGACATCAACCAAGTACCCTCTAAATAACGTTAGCACGCCTATCTGTTTGTCTCTCTCTCTCCTGTGTCTGTCCAAAGACAGAGACTAAGAATTATACAAGTTGACAGATTCAAGCACCGCAAGGTTGGAAAACACACACAAGACAAAATGAGAGAAAGGGATAGAGAATGAGAGAGGGATATAGAGACAGACAGTGGAAGGAAAAACTCCACGGCATGGCAAAATGATAGCGTGTTACCCCCCCCCCAACCCCCTCCCTCCTTGAAGAGAAGGCCCTGGCTTGTCTGACTGGAGGCATGTTACTAACGCCTGTTTAACTCCTGTTCTAGGTCACCATGAGATAAACAGACTTTATTCAGCTTGGTCAAACCCCAACCATTAGACAGTGGCGGTGCCCATTCATGGTGTGCACTCAGGGGCCCCGACCCTGGGACTCATTAACACATGGGGCAGTGCCTCCTAAAGGAGTGCCCACTGGAGGGGGCAGTCCCCGGACCAGAGGGGTTCCTAATCACCGAGACTGCCTGCCAAGGGGACACCGCACGTTCCAACACTGACTGTGCTGCTCTACCCTTGTTTAATCTACAGTACCAGTCAAAAGTTTGGACACACCTAATCATTCCAGGGTTTTTCTTTATTTTACTATTTTCTACATTGTAGAGTAATAGTGTTGACATCAAAACTATGAAATAACACATGTAGTAACCACATTTTTTTCAACAAATCTAAAAATATGTTATATTTGAGATTCTTCAAAGTAGCCACCCTTTGCCTTGATGACAGCTTTGCACACTCTTTGCACACATTCTCTCAACCAGCTTCATGAGGTAGTCATCTGGAATGGATTTTAATTAACAGGTGTGCCTTGTTAAAAGTTAAATTGTGGAATTTCTTTCCTTCTTAATGCGTTTGAGCAAATCACTTGTGTTGTGACAAGGTATGGGGGGTATACAGAAGATAACACTATTTGGTAAAACACCAAGTCCATATTATGGCAAGAACAGCTCAAATAAGCAAAAAGAAACGACAGTCCATCATTACTTTAAGACATGAAGGTCAATCTATCCGGAATATTTCAAGAACTTTGAATGTTTCTTCAAGAGCACTCCGCAAAAACCACCAAGCGCTATGATGAACCTGGCTCTCATGAAGACCGCCACAGGAAAGGAAGACCCAGAGTTACCTCTGCTGCAGAGGATAAGTTCATTAGAGTTACCAGCCTCAGAAATTGCAGCCCAAATAAATGCTTCACAGAGTTCAAGTAACAGACACATCTCAACATCAACTGTTCAGAGGAGACTGCATGAACCAGGCCTTCATGGTTGAATTGCTGCAAAGAAATCACTACTAAAGGACACCAGTAAGAAGAAGAGACTTGATTGGGCCAAGAAACACGAGCAATGGACATTAGACCAGTGGAAATCTGTCCTTTTGTCTGATGAATCCAAATTTGAGATTTTTGGTTCCAACAGCTGTGTCTTTATAAGACGCAGAGTAGGTGAACGGATGATCTCTGCATGTGTGGTTCCCACCATGAAGCATGGAGGAGGAGGTGTGATAGTGTGGGGGTGTGTTACTGTTGACACTGTCTGTGATTTACTTAGAATTCAAGGCACACTTAACCAGCATGGCATCCACAGCATTCTGCAGCGATACGCCATCCCATCGGGTTTGCGCTTAGTGGGACTATTATTTTTCAACAGGACAATGACCCAACACACCTCGAGGCTGTGTAAAGGCTATTTGACCAAGAAGGAGAGTGAGGGAGTGCTGCATAAGATGACCTGACCTCCACAATCACCCGACCTCAACCTAATTGAGATGGTTTGGACCGCAGAGTGGTGCTCAGCATATGAGGGAACTCCTTTAAGACTGTTGGAAAAGCATTCCAGGTGAAGCTGGTTGAGAGAATGCCAAGAGTGTGCCATGCTGTCATCAAGGCAAAGGGTGGCTATTTGAAGAATCTCAAATGTAAAATATATTTTGATTTGGTTAACACTTTTTTGGTTACTACATGATTTCAAATGTGTTATTTCATAGTTTCGATGTCTTCACTATTATTCTACAATGTAGAAAAGAGTACAATTAAAGAAAAACCCTTGAATGAGTATGTGTGTCCAAACTCTTGACTGGTACTGTACTCCTAACTTTTCATATGATTTTGATGATCATTTTCAGAGTCAACTGAAAGATCAGTGGACGGGGAACTAAGTGGTCTCTCAGCAGTTGTCTATAGCTATGGCAATATAGATTAATTACAATGTCACATATTACCCAATCTACATGGCCTACTGAACAACAACTCCCCATTTCAATCATTACCTTAAATCATAGCAAGAAGTAAAGGAAAATCAAAAAATATGGATCCACTAGAAATGACTTGAATTATTAGAAAACTACCAAGACAACTGAAAACAATTCCTGCAAGATATTTATCTGCCTTTATCAAAGCTAGATTTCTAGAAAAGCTTGATTTCCTCCTTCTCCTGCAGGGCGCCCCCTGTTGGCATCAGAGCCCCAGCAGACGTACAGCCACCACGGCAAGGCACAGCCCAGACAGACACACACACACAGTACTTTAGTGTGTCAGAGCTCCCATCCCCTCTCCTATCCCCTCCCTAATGTCAACGCGCATCACGTACATCTCCATCTTCCCTCTCATTTACTCACATAACAGCCTTCAGAGTTCTACCTTCACTTCACAGGACATTTCCCCCTAACCCCTCCCAGAGCAGATGAGTCCCAGAAGAAGCTCTCTCTCTCTCTCTCTCTCTCTCTCTCTCTCTCTCTCTCTCTCTCTCTCTCTCTCTCTCCCTCCCTCCTTTCCTCTCCTGCACACTTGCTCTCTGTCTGTCGTTCCGGTATGATTCCTGAGAAAACCAAAGCTTGGTGGGATGCTGTCAGGAACAGCCTGGCTGTTGTATTATTCATGGTTGAGCCAGAGAGAGTCTAGAGAATGAACAGAGAGAGCCTCACATAGCTTAGGTGGGTGGCTGGGAGACTGCAGATGTTAAGGTGCACAGGTGAACTAGTGGACTTGTGATGTAAGGTACCATACAAGGAGCACATAAGATATGGATGTAGAATAGTCACAGCTACCTTGTTCATCTCAGTGATAGGCATCAGGTGGCAGAGCCCTGGATACCTCCCATCCTAAGAGAATGACAACCACAGCCTCTTCTCATCTTTCACCACAGAGATGTAACACGTAAAAACTGAAAAAAATCTAATAATAATAACATCACCACGTTGGCTAATGGCTGCTCCCTGTTAATCAAGCAAAACCCTGGGGAGTCCAGGGGCATCCAGAGAGGATAATAGAGATTGTTAGATTGCAGCATAATTGAACTCTAATGGTGTGGCAAATTGTTGTGATTACACTGATTACATGTTATTAATGTCCATTACTGCAAAAACACACATGCCAGAGGCTGAGGCACAAAGTACCTGTATCATACCAAGGGAAAATGGGAGGAAATGGCTAACACAGATGTAGGACCTTCATTTGAGCCAGTTTGCTACAGCAGGAAAATAGTCCTGCAGCAACAGGAAATGTGAATTATTATGTGGATTATAATTAATTGACATTTTTGTAGCAGTTGATACATTTTTCGTAATGAAAAATCAAGTCAGAAATTTCAAAGTGGAAATTACAAACTTCAGAAGTCTTTTTAAACCTCAAAAACACTACAAGTTAAACATTTATCCTGCAACAGGGTGCTCAAATTAAGATCCTACATCTGTATGTGAGTGTGTGTGTGTGCATGCTGCTATAGCCACTTGCTCTAGCGACGGTCATGGAGTTCGCTAAATATTCTCATAAAGAAAATGCTAAATCTAAATCTAGGTGCTAAATCTAGGTGACTTACAAAGATGAGGACTAAGAGCAAGAGAGTGATGTAGTGTACACAACTAAATAATCATTGTGGAATCTGAAAAGACACGTATCCCAAAAGCATGATGGTGTACTTACTACGTGCACATGCTAAAAGAAAGGAACGAGGTGGATAGATAACTACAGTGAGGGAAAAAAGTATTTGATCCCCTGCAGATTTTGTACGTTTGCCCACTGACAAAGAAATGATCAGTCTATAATTTTAAAGGTAGGTTTATTTGAACAGTGAGAGACAGAATAACAACAAAAAAAGCCAGAAAAACGCATGTCAAAAATGTTATAAATTGATTTGCATTTTAATGAGGGAAATAAGTATTTGACCCCCTCTCAATCAGAAAGATTTCTGTCTCCCAGGTGTCTTTTATACAGATAACGAGCACACTCTTAAAGGGAGTGCTCCTAATCTYAGCTTGTTACCTGTATAAAAAGACACCTGTCCACAGAAGCAATCAATCAGATTCCAAACTCTCCACCATGGCCAAGACCAAAGAGCTCTCCAAGAATGTCAGGGACAAGATTGTAGATCTACACAAGGCTTGAATGGGCTAAAAAACCATCTCCAAGCAGCTTGGTGAGAAGGTGACAACAGTTGGTGCGATTATTCGCAAATGGAAGAAACACAAAAGAACTGTCAATCTCCCTAGGCCTGGGGCTCCATGCAAGATCTCATCTAGTGGAGTTGCAATGATCATGAGAACGGTGAGGATTCAGCCCAGAACTACACGGGAGGATCTTGTCAATGATCTCAAGGCAGCTGGGACCATAGTCRCCAAGAAAACAATTGGTAACACACTATGCCGTGAAGGACTGAAATCCTGCAGTGCCAGCAAGGTCCCCCTGCTCAAGAAAGCACATATACATGCCCGYCTGAAGTTTGCCAATGAACATCTGAATGATTCAGAGGACAACTGGGTGAAAGTGTTGTGGTCAGATGAGACCAAAATGGAGCTCTTTGGCATCAACTCAACTCGTCATGTTTGGAGGAGGAGGAATGCTGCCTATGACCCCAAGAAACCATCCCCACCGTCAAACATGGAGGTGGAAACATTATGCTTTGGGGGAGTTTTTCTGCTAAGGGAACAGGGCAACTTCACCGCATCAATGGGACGATGGACGGGGCCATGTACCGTCAAATCTTGGATGAGAACCTCCTTCCCTCAGCCAGGGCATTGAAAATGGGTCGTGGATGGGTATTCCAGCATGACAATGACCCAAAACACACAGCCAAGGCAACAAAGGAGTGGCTCAAGAAGAAGCACATTAAGGTCCTGGAGTGGCCTAGCCAGTCTCCAGRCCTTAATCCCATAGAAAATCTGTGGAGGGAGCTGAAGGTTCGAGTTGCCAAACGTCAGCCTCAAGTGTGTCATTGTAGCAAAGTATTTATAAACTAAAATTCAGAACTCTTAAAAGTTTGGTTCATTGTTGTTTTATTATCTATACAATAGGTCATAATTGATTTTGGCCCAATAGGACTGGCATATTCCGACTTTCAACAAGCTTTCTGTTTTGATTGGGTTATTTTGCCTAAAAAACTTTAGGACTACCTAAAAAAAAATGTTTTAAATAAACTCTGCATCTCTGCCCAGCCTGGCAAGAGTGGCCCAAAGGGTGTTTAGCATCCCCAGTGGCCCTGCAAGTGTGGAGAGGATATTGTCCGCTGCTGGCCTTCTCTCCAGGCACCATGACATGAGCCTGAAAGCCACAGACTCTGACCAAACTTGTGTTTCTAAAAATAAATTCAAAATCACAGCCTATATGTGCAATTTACAGACTATAATGATTTAATACAACAAAGTGTTGTTTAAATGCAGAGCGCTTAATGTCCCTACCAGCCTATTGTGTTGCTCTCGTAAATGCTTTACAATGTATTTATTTGTAGGCTATAGCCTTGAAATAATACAGCCTAAATAATAAATTTTTGTTCCTTCTTTAGGCTCCCTGTCTGGCTCCTGACCTATTTAGAGTGTTTATTTGCTGTCTAATATGACATGATGTAACCCAGGTATTCCCAAACTGGGGTATCCCCAGGGGTACGCCAAATAAATGTGATTCACATTGAAAAAAATATATATATTTTATTTATTTAAAAATAATACAAATTCTCATTTTCAAACAGTCCATTTATATTTTCCAACAGGGCTATACATTTGGGTGAGTTTTTTTAATGACCTGAGTAGCCTCGTTTTACTGCCCAAAATAAAATTAAACCATCTAGTGTTCAGCGAAATAACAACACAATGTCAAATACAGTTAGCCKAGTCAAATAATTAACATCCAATCACATTAACTGTTACTCTCTCGCGGGAAACCTTCACTCTTGCGCAGACATTTAGAAAGGAAACATGACAATTAGAAAAATAAGCCACATGAGTTATTTGAGCATAAATAAAGACGACTTTCGAGTAGTAAGACATGTATAAAAGCAACAGATACCATTATTAAGAAGGGGTTATAGTTGTCTTATGTGGTGAGCTACCGAGTGGCTAGGACAGGCAAGCCCCATACTATTGTGGAGGACTTAATTCTTCCTGCTGCCGCGGATATGGCTGGGACAATGCTGGGGGAAAAGGCCAAAAACACAATACAGACAATGACTTCATCAAACAACACTGTTTCACGATGCATCAGTGACATGGCTGGAGATGTTTGGAAACAATTACTGCTTCGCATACAAGCCAGTGAATTCTATGCGTTACAGCTGGATGAGTCAACAGACKTKGCGGGCCTGGCACAGCTCCTGGTAWATGTCCTTTACGTTTATAGGAGGTAAATTAAGGAAGACATCCTCTTCTGCAAACCACTGGAAACCAGGACAACATGAGAGGATATTTTTAAAGTACTGGACAGCTTTGTGACATCAAATGGACTTTAGTGGTCAAGATGTGTTGGTATCTGTTCTGATGGCGCAAAAGCCATGACAGGGAGACATAGTGGAGTGGTAACGCGCGTGCAAGCAGTTGCTCCCGATGCCACTTGGGTAYACTGCAGCATCCACAGACAGGCTCTTGCTGCCAAGGGAATGCCTGACAGCTTGAAAGACATTTTGGACACTACAATGAAAATGGTTAACTTTGTTAAAGCAAGGCCCCTGAACTCTCGTGTATTTTCTGCACTATGCAATGATATCGGCAGCGACCATGTAATGCTTTTACAACATACAGAAGTGCGCTGGTTATCAAGGGGCAAAGTATTAACATGTTTATTTAATTGAGAGACGAGCTTAAAGTTTTCTTTACTGACCATCATTTTCATTTGTCTGACCGCTTGGATGATGATGAGTTTCTCACACGACTGGCCTATCTGGGTGATGTTTTTTCTCGCCTGAATGATCTGAATCTAGGATTACAAGGACTCTCCGCAACTGTATTCAATGTGCGGGACAAAATTGAGGCTATGATTAAGAAGTTGGAGCTCTTTTCTGTCTGCATTAACAAGAACAGCACACAGGTCTTTCCATCATTGTATGATTTTTTGTGTTCAAATGAACTCAAGCTTACGGACAATGTCAAATGTGATATAGCGAAGCACCTGAGTGAGTTGGGTGCTCAATTACACAGGTACTTTCCCGAAACAGATGACACAAACAATTGGATTCGTTATCCCTTTCATGCCCTGTCTCCAGTCCACTTACCGATATCTGAACAAGAGAACCTCATCGATATTGCAACAAGCGGTTCTGTGAAAATTTAATTTAATCAGAAGCCAATGCCAGAATTGTGGATTGGGCTGTGCTCAGAGTTTCTTGCCTTGACAAATCGCTGTTAAGACACTGATGTCCTTTGCAACTACGTACCTATGTGAGAGTGGATTCTCGGCCCTCACTAGCATGAAAACTAAATACAGGCACAGACAGTGTGTGGAAAATGATTTAAGACTGAGACTCTCTCCAATGCAACCCAACATTGCAGAGTTATGTGCATCCTTTCAAGCACACCCTTCTCATTAACCTGTGGTTTTATATGTAAGATGGCTAAATAAAGAGCAAAATTAATGATTATTATTATTTGTGCCCTGGTCCTATAAGAGCTCTTTGTCACTTCCCACAAGCTTGTGACAAAAACTCACACTCATTCTTATGTTTAATAAATGTATTGTATAGTGTGTGTGTGGCATGCTTACAATGATGGCAAAAAACAACATTTGAGAGTGTGCTGACCCTGGTGCTAGAGGGGGTACACAGCTGGAGGTTGAATGTTTGAAGGGGTACGGGACTATAAAACGTTTGGAAACCACTGATGTAGCCTATTTGAAATGACGAGCTCTTCATATGTTCACCGTTTCATGTTTATTAAATTACTTTTCATTAAAGTCCTATGGTTTGGTTTCAATACTTCAAAACCAAATGGCAGGTCCAGGTAGTCAAAAATTGTGATTTTAATGAGCGGCAGTTTTTTTTTCCTGTGAGCCCCGAGCGGTTTATAGCGGAGCAGTTGGAAAGGATGTGGAGCACCGGGGGGCATCGATAAGCGGGATATCCGACCACTCAACTCCGCTCACATACTCTTGTGCGTGTGCATGTACACGTGGATAAGTGTGTTGGTGTGTTTGTACATAAGTGAGTGTGTAAGCGGCTCCTGCTCTCCAGAGACATACAGTACGGCGTAGTGACTCACCGAGTTGGATGGCATGCCCAGGTTGGTCTCGATGTAGGTCTCTGTCTTGGGTTCCACAGCGAGCTCTGCCTCCAGGACCTTCTCCACGGGCATGTCCTCGTTGACGCTGCTGGTGGACTCCACCTCGTTCTCACTGCGCTCTTTGGCCCGCTGGCGCTCCTCCTGGACGGCTGTGTGTAACAAAACTGGTTCCGGTCACTACTGCTGCTGCGGTGTTGTCTAGTGTGTGCGGTGTTTATGCATGTATTGTGTGTGTGTACATATGTAAATAGAGAGTGTGTACAATTATTATAACATGCTCTGATGTAAAGACAGAGTTAAACAGTCCCCATAATTACAGGTGACATGAATAGAGGCATGAAAGGAAACAGTACTGTGTAAACACAACATACACATATCACTCCATACAAGGACCCCCTCTTCAGCTGTCTGATATCAAAGAGCTGGGTCTATTCAGAGCATAACAAACAACAAGCGCCTTTCACGGCCATCATATATTTAGACATTAATAATGTATGGGATGTCACTCCTCATTTAGGCCCTGCATGTTTACCACAGACACTGTGACTGAATGGCTTTGAGAGACTGACTGGAGCACACACACATTAAATGGGGACTTTGTCCAATATAATGTGGTTTTTATTCTGTCCAGTAAATAACAGTCTCACTAAGTCTCTGGGTAAAGCAGGGCCTTGTTGGATCTGCTGTGTGATTGGCTTGGCAGGGAGACACAGGAAGTGGTTTGTGTGCTGAGCAGACACAGAGGCTCACTGTGGCCGAGGCAGGCCAAACCGCACCTCCACCCTCAGAGGATTTGGGAGAGAGGTGTGTGTGTGTGTGTGTGTGTTCATATGGAAGTGGTTGCTCTGCACCGACTCTGGGTTTCTCCCTATTCTCCCTTCTATATTCCCCAATAAACAGAAACAGTCCCCCAGACACACACATCCACACGTCTACACACCTAGACACACACATCCACACGTCTACACACCTAGACACACACATCCACACGTCTACACACCTAGACATGTGTGTGTCTAGGGTGTAGACGTGTGGGATGTGTGTGTCTAGAGTGTGTGACGTGTGGATGTGTGTGC
>NC_036842.1:16206912-16216474 GCF_002910315.2 Salvelinus sp. IW2-2015
TCTACACACCTAGACACACACATCCACACATCTACACACCTAGACACACACATCCACACATCTACACACAGACCAAGACACTTCATATTCTCTTTTCTTCTTTTTCCTTCTGTTTCTATTCCAAATGCTGAATCACAGGGGTGGGGGTTCTGGGAAGGGGAGAACGGGGAGAGGAGGAGGGGACGATGAGGGGGGGGCGAGGGGCCCAGTTTTAGAGGAACTGCTGTCTGGCGGTGGAAGTCAGCCCAAGGGTAGAATAGTTGTGCTGGAGTCAGAGAGAGGTGAGGAGGGCTGAAATAATGCTTTATTTCTCCCTTCCTCTGACTGGGAGAGCATCAATTCATTTAATCCATTTTTTCTGTGGATTCGCTCAGCCTTCTGGACTGCCACTGCCTTGCTCTCCCCCTTCCTCAGGGTACAGGGGGGCTTAGGCAGCACAGTGATGTGAAAGGCAGTAAATGATCATATCCTTGAACAGAGGTTGAGCCCCATGATGATATAAATAAGAGTGAATAGGGGAGGGAGGGATAATGAGGGGGGAGGGGTGCATGTTGAGGTCAAGACAAATTGGCCCGGGAAAGAAAAGCTCTCAGAATGTACTTATCCTAGACTCTCTTGTTTTCTCTTTTCCTCTGCTTTCGTTTTGTTCTGCGTCTGATACTCATTGGTTATGGGTGGGGCTGAACAACTAAACACCGGGCTAAAGGCTAATGATGTGTGATAGCTTTCTGTTCATGCTGGTCTAGGATCTGTTTTGTATTGTTTTTGCCTGGTGCGGTGGTTAATGTTCAGAATAGGGAAAGCTGATCCTAGTATAACATAAAGTGATTTCTGATATGAAACTGGACTGTGTGCTTCCGATTATGTCCCTAAATACCTGGAATACCACATTGTATCTCTAAAGCCAGAATATTTTGTGACTGAGTTAAAATAGTATTGCAGAACAATCCTTCACTGTAGATAGTGATGCCACTGCTCTGATGGAGAACTGTGCTAAGAGTACTAATATCCTCCTCTCTTACGAAGTACTAAAACTACCTCTTTTGAGGGCAACAGCTTGTGCTCTCTCTCTCTCTCTCCACTCTCTCTTTCCTCTTCCTCTCTCGTCTCTCTGCCCTCATCTCTCTCTCCCTCCGCTCTCCCTGCCCCCCCCCCCCCCCATTTATTCCCTACCTCCCTCGTGGTAAATCACTGTTCTTCAAGGGGAATCGGAAATCATGAATAGGTCTGCCTATGAATGCTAACAATCACTGAAACATTCTGAAGCTAAAGTCGTGTCAATGAACCAGCCCTGATCTGAATAACCAGTAATTAAGACTTCCATTAGCATCTCATTTCAATGCTGAGCGCCTCTGAGGAAGTCAGTAATTCTGAGTCCTCTGCAACTAGTGCTCCTCATTCAGTAGTAATAAAGAGGCGGATGAGTGGAGCTCTCATTATCACACAAGTGATCTCAACACACTCCAAGATCTCTACATGAGGAGCTAAACGATTAACTCTGACAAGACTGACACAGAGGGTTCTTGGTGTGTGCATGTGTGTGTGTGTGAGAGAGAGAGAGAGAGATAGAGAGAGATAAAGATGGATAGAGAGAGACAAAGATAGATAGAGAGAGAGGTGAAATGGGCCTTTATCCTCAACGGCATGTGCTGTACCTTCTCTCTTCATTCCACAGGCCAGACACTTCTGGTAGCGACAGTACTGGCAGCGGTTGCGCTGGCGCTTGTCGATCAGACAGTCCTTGTTGTCTCGGCAGGTGTAGGTCAGGTCCTTCCTCACTGTCCTCTTGAAGAAGCCTTTACAGCCCTCACAAGCTGTACACTCCATAGTGTACCTGGGGACAGACAGGCCATCTTCACTGAGTTTCATTTTTAAAAGTACAAGAGTGGCCATGAACAGACATTTAACACACACTTCACACACACATATATCCTCAATTTATTGAACTTGATTAGATACTGTTTGGCCAATAACAGTGGGGTGAAAATGGTGACTATAAGTGTACTGTACGTTACTATGTTCAGACATTGACAGTTCTGTCCAGATGAACAGTGTTTCTGGAAGATCATTGACCAAGCAGAGATTCTGTTGATATTAACCATCTCCTTCACATCTGTCTGATATGAGGGAAAGTGCAGTGGAGTAACACTCAGTAACTTCCTATCTCTGATGCTGCACACACCAGACACTTTCATTCCTGGTAGACCAGTGGAGGCTGCTGAGGGGAGACGGCTAATAATAATGGGCCGGAATGGAGTGAATGGAATGGGTTCAAACACCTGGTTGTCAGTACCATTCCATTCACTCTATTCAGCCATTTCACATCCATTATTATGAGCCTTCCTCCCCTCAGCAGCCTCCACTGTCATAGACACACCTTATACTTCCTCTTCGCTGGGTTAAGTAAGTACAGTATATATGGTGTATTAGTGAGGCCTTTCAGTGAGGCTGTGACTGTTTGTGATGAGAGGGGTGTGTGGTGTGTGTGTGTGTGTGTGTGTGTGTGTGTTGTGTGTGTGTGTGTGTGTGTGTGTGTGTGTGTGTGTGTGTGTGTGGTGTGTGTGTGTGTGTGTGTGTGTGTGGTGTGTGTGTATATGTGTGTTGTGTGCGTGTGTGTATAAGTGACGTGTGTGTGTGTGTGTATATATGTGTTGGTGTGTATATTGTGCATGTGTGTGGTGTGTGTGTGTGTGTGTGTGTGTGTGTGTGTGGTGTGTGTGTGTGTGTGTGTGTGTGTGTGTGTTGTGTGTTGTGTGTGTGTGTGTGTGTGTGTGTGTGTGTGTTGTGTGTGTGTGTGTGTGTGTGTGTAGGGACTCAGGTGAAATGGTGATGACCATGGTGGTGTGGCTGTCTCCACAGATGACGTGTCAGCGGTTTGTGTGTGTGTTTGGGTATGTGTGTATATGTAACCTTAGGGCACCGACCTGACGAGCGGTCCCCGCAGATGGCACAGATGTGTTTGGTGAGGGAGAGGGGCATGCACCCTTGTGAGGGCTGGGCGGGCACCTTCATCACCCCGTTGAGACCCAGCGGGGGCTTGATGTCCTCCGAGCTGCTGACCGAGTTCATCGGGGAGTTCAGCTGGAACATCAACACACACAAACACAACCACAGACAGGTCACAACGCCACTCCGACCCCTGACACTCAGAATGTCCGAAACGTACGCACACTTCATCAGATTACATAGAAATGGAAACAGAAATGTGAGGAAGTGTGGTTACTGAACATCATCAACCAGCTCTGCTGATCAGCAAGAGAATGATGAATGTGAGATCTGGTATAGGGAGAGCAGAACTCCGTTTTGAGTCCAACAGCAAAGAGAAATGGCTATGGCTGAGTATGTATCCATGCAGATAAGCTGACTGGGAGGTTTAATGCTAACTACAGCTGGGCAGTAGTTCCAGTAGCAGACTGCCTGTGTTTCAGATCTAAAACCTGTCGCTGCTGGATCCTGCACCACTAACCCACAGGAGTGCTTTAATTCATGCCCCTCAGGCCTCCAACTGCTCAGAGCTAGCATAACTCTAATGCAAAATGTAGCAGTGCAGCAGAATAAAGAGCCAATGTTTGTTTTAGCAAGAGAAAGTGCAATAAGTTAGATCAGGAAAAAGTGCACTTAGCTCTGCTGTGAAACAGCTCTGATATTGTTGATGTCTCGCACCGTGTAGCCTCGCAGGGAGCGCTACGAGACACTAATCAGCACAACTCTGCTGTTATCACTGGAGTTCCTACAGTTACTAAGGGCATGCTTTAGCTAAATTACCCCACAACAGTAATGACTGGATAGCCAACCATTAGTACAGCAATGGAAACATGTCATTCTTAGAAGCCATGTATCTTTCGATGCTGTAAAACCATGATGCTAAAATGACCCAAATAAACCCCAAACGTACAAATAATTAACTTTGGGAAAACTGAAAATGAAAGGAGCTGAATGTGCTAATTATTTTCATGGAAACATTCAAGAGCTCTAGAGATTCTACAGCCAACAACAAAAAGAGTAATATAAAGTGTGTGGAAGTAATGATATTACCGTGGTATTACCAAGTGATGTACCAGTACATAGAGTGGTCATGAACAGACATTTAACACACACTTCACACACACACATATCCTCAATTTCTTGAACTTGATTAGATACTGTTTGGCCAATAACAGAGGGGTGAAAATGGTGACTATAAGTGTACTGTACGTTACTATTGTCACGCCCTGACCTTAGTATTCTATGTTTTCTGTATTATTTTGGTCAGGTCAGGGTGTGACGAGGGTGGATATGATTGTTTTGTATTGTCTAGGGTTTTTGTATGACTAGGTGTGTGTGTGTGTAGTCTAGGCATATGTAGGTCTATGGTGGCCTAGACTGGTTCCCAATCGGAGGCAGCTGTTTATCGTTGTCTCTGATTGGGGATCCTATTTAGGTTGCCATTTTCCAGTTTGGTTTGTGGGTTATTGTCTATGTGATGTTGCATGTCTGCACTCAGTGTTTATAGCGGTCATGTTCGTTTTGTTGTTTTGTATTAGTTTGTTCAGTATATTTCTTTATTAAAAGAAGTATGTATTATAATCACGCTGGGCCTTGGTCTCCTCTCTACGACGTTCATGACAACTATGTTCAGACATTGACAGTTCTGTCCTGATGAACAGTGTTTCTGAAGATCATTGACCGAGCAGAGTTCTGTCTGATATTAACCATCTTGTAACGGCAGTCTAAGTCGTCCTCCTCCTCGGACGAGGAGAGGCGAGAAGGATCGGAGGACCAATGTGCAGCGTGGTAAGTTTCCATTATTTAATACACACGAAAACAATACACTATACAAAATAACAAAAAGAACTAACCGTAACAGTCCCGTGTGGCACAAACACTGACACAGGAAACAACCACCCACAAAATCCCAACACAAAACAAGCCACCTATATATGATTCTCAATCAGGGACAACRMTTGACAGCTGCCTCTGATTGAGAACCATATTAGGCYGAACACAGAAACAGACAAACTAGACACACAACATAGAATGCCCACCCAGCTCACGTCCTGACCAACACTAAAACAAGCAAAACACATAAGCACTATGGTCAGGACGTGACACGCTATGCCGATTAAGCTTAAGTAAGTACAGTATATATGGCTGTATTAGTGAGCCTTTCAGTGAGGCTGTGACTGGTTTGTGATGAGATGGTGTTGGGGTGTGTGTGTGTGTGTGTGTGTGTGTGTGTGTGTGTGTGTGTGTGGTGTGTGTGTGTGTGTGGTGTGTGTGTGTGTGTGGTGTGGTGTGTGTGTGCTGTGTGTGTTTGTGTGTGCGTGTGTAAAGTTGTATGATGTTGTGATTGATGTGTTGGTGACGTGTTTGTTGTGTGCTTGTGTGTGTGTGTGTGTGTGGTGTGATGTGTGATGTGTGTGTGTGTGTGTGTGTGTGTGTGTGTGTGTGTGTGTGTGTGGGTGTGTGTTGTGGTTGTGTGTGTGTGTGTGTGTGTGTGTGTGTGTGTGTGTGTGGTGTGTGGTAGGGACTCAGGTGAAATGGTGATGACCATGGTCGGTGTGGCTGTCTCCACAGATGACGTGTCAGCGGTTTGTGTGTGGTGTTTTGGTTATGTGTTGTATATGTAACCTTAGGGCACCGACGCCTGACGACGCGCGTCCCCGCAGATGGCACAGATGTGTTTGGTGAGGGAGAGGGGCACATGCACCTTGTGAGGCTGGGCGGGCCAGCACTTCATCACCCCGTTGGAGGACCCAGCGGGGCTTGATGTCCTCCGAGCTGCGCTGCGAGTTCATCGGGGAGTTCAGCTCGAACATCAACACACACAAACAAACCACAGACAGGTCACAACGCCACTCTGCCACCCCTGAACACTCAGAATGTCCGAAACGTACGCACACTTCATCAGATTACATAGAAATGGAAACAGAAATGTGAGGAAGTGTGGTTACTGAACATCATCAACCAGCTCTGCTGCATCAGCAAGAGAATGATGAATGTTGAGATCTGGTATAGGAGAGCAGAACTCCGTTTTGAGTCCAACAGCAAAGAGAAATGGCTATGGCTGAGTATGTATCCATGCAGATAAGCTGACTGGGAGGTTTAATGCTAACTACAGCTGGCAGTAGTCCAGTAGCAGACTGCCTGTGTTTCAGATCTAAAACCTGTCGCTGCTGGATCCTGCACCACTAACCCACAGGAGCTGCTTTAATTCATGCCCCTCAGGCCTCCAACTGTCAGTAAGCTAGCATAACTCTAATGCAAAATGTAGCAGTGCAGCAGAATAAAGAGCCAATGTTTGTTTTAGCAAGAGAAAGTGCAATAAGTTAGATCAGGAAAAAGTGCACTTAGCTCTGCTGTGAAACAGCTCTTGATATTGTGATGTCTCGCACCGTGTAGCCTCGCCAGGGAGCCGCTACGAGACACTAATCAGCACAACTCTGCTGTTATCACTGGAGTTCTACAGTTACTAAGGGCACTTAGCTAAATTGACGCTATGACTTTGGCATCCCACACCATACAGTAATGACTGGATAGCAACCATTAGCAGCATGGAAACATGTCATTCTTAGAAGCCATGTATCTTTCATGCTGTAAAACCATGATGCTAAATGACCCAATATAAAACCCAAACCGTACAAATAATTAACTTTGGGAAAACTGAAAATGAAAGGAGCTGAATGTGCTAATTATTTTCATGGAAACATTCAAGAGCTCTAGAGATTCTACAGCCAACAACAAAAGAAGTAATATAAAGTGTGTGGAAAGTAATGATATTACCGTGGTAATACCAGCTGATGTCCAGTACATAGAGGTGGTCATGAACAGACATTTAACACACACTTCACACACACACAACCTCAATTTCTTGAACTTGATTAGATACTGTTTGCCAATAACAGAGGGTGAAAATGGTGACTATAAGTGTACTGTACGTACTATTGTCACGCCCTGACCTTAGTATTCTATGTTTTCGTATTATTTTGGTCAGGTCAGGGTGTGACGAGGTGGATATGATTGTTTGTATTGTCTAGGGTTTTTTTTATGACTAGGTGTGTGTGTTGTAGTCTAGGCATATGTAGGTCTATGGTGGCCTAGACTGGTTCCCAATCGGAGGCAGCTGTTTATCGTTGTCTCTGATTGGGATCCTATTTAGGTTGCCATTTTCCAGTTTGGTTTGTGGGTTATTGTCTATGTGATGTTGCATGTCTGCACTCAGTGTTATAGCGCGTCATGTTCGTTTTTGTTGTTTTGTATTTAGTTTGTTCAGTATATTTCTTTATTAAAAGAAGTATGTATTATAATCACCTGGGCCTTGGTCTCCTCTCTACGACGTTCATGAAACTATGTTCAGACATTGACAGTTCATGTCACTGATAGAAACAGATGTAGAAAGACTCAGTCCGTCCGATGAACAGTGTTGTCAAGTCATTGACCGAAGCAGAGTTGCTGTCTGATATTAACCATCTTGTAACGGCAGTCTAAGTCTTGCCTTCAAGCCTCTTGCGAGTCCTGACCGGAGTAGGCCTCGAGACAGAGATGCAGAGGCTGAGAAGGATCGGAGACCAATGTGCAGACGTGGTAAGTTTCCATTATTAATACCGAAAACAATACACTATACAAAATAACAAAAAGAACAAACTAACCGTAACAGTCCCGTGTGGCACAAACACTGACACAGGAAACAACCAGCACCACAAAATCCCAACACAAAACACAAGCACACACTATATATGATTCTCAATCAGAGACAACGCTTGACAGCGCCCTCTGATGAGAACCATATTAGGACTGAACACAAAACAGACAAACTAGAACACAACCAATAGAATGCCCACCCAGCTCACGTGCCTGACCAACACTAAAACAAGCAAAACACATAAGCCTATGGTCAGGACGTGGACAGTACCCCCCTCCTGAGGTGCAGACGATCACCGAACACACCCCCTAAAACTCAAGGGGAGGGTCTGGGTGGGCATCTGTCCGCGGAGGTGGGACGGCAATTCGGCCGGACGCAGGACGAGGACACCACCCACCATTGTCTTTGTCCCCTCCTTAGCGTCCTTGAGTGGCGACCTCGCCCCCCCGACCGTGACCTAGGAATCCTCACCAAGCGTCGGCCCACTAGATAGAGGCAGACAGCTCAGGACAGAGAGGACTAGCCTCAGGACAGAGAGGTAGCTCAGGACAGAGGGCTAGCTCGCGACAGAGACGGTAGCTCGGACTGAAGGTGCCTCGACATCGGATACATGGAGCTCGCGAGGACTCCGAAGAGATGGCAGGCTGGACATGTCGTCGACTAATGCGATGTCGGCTGAGAGCTGGCTGCGCCAGTGACGCTGAACGCTGAGTGGCAGCTCATGACTGGAGGCAGCTGCATGACTGGAGGCAGCTCACATGTGGGAGCGGGCAGCACTGGAATAGTAGTCATGACTGGAAGTGCGCATGCTGCCGAGCTGCAAATGCAGCTCGACTGGAGGGCTCAAGACGTGAGAAGTCATGACTGGAAGAAAGCTCATGACTGCGAGGGCCAGCTCATGACTGAGGCAGCCTAATTGACTGGCCAGGGCAGCTCATGCAAATGCTGGCGGCTCATAGACTGAGCTGCGCGGCTCTATGACTGGCTGGCGTGCCTCTGGCAGGTCACCTGACTGGCTGGCCGGCTCGGCATCCGCAGTCCTGACTGGCTGAGCGCTCTGGCAGCTCTGACTGACTGGCTTGGAGGACGGCTGGCCTGGCAGCTCCAGACTGGCTTGCGCGGCTCTAGCGGATCCTGACTGACGTGACGGAGCTCAGTCAATGGCACATCCGTGGACAGCACGCCGGCGCGGCTTCTAATGCACCTGGCGCTGGCGCCAGTAATCTGCCGATGGCTCGAAGATGGACATGATGCCGAGCTACGGGCGCAGACGGATGGCTTCATGACGGCCGGTCTGGGCTAGACGCTCGACGGCATGCGCGTGAGCAGGAAACGGTCCTCAGACGGCCGCCCCCCCTCTGGGCGCAGGGCCAGGCAGCTCAGACAGGCCGCCTTGGTGCAGGCAGGGGCCAAGCATCAGACGGCGCCATTGGATCGGTGCCGCTTGTTCACGAGCAATCAATTAACGCAATGTGCCAGCTCGCTGGCTAAGGTATTCCACATCATAATTTAATGACTACTACGATAAACAATAACACATATACATAAATACAAAAAAGAACAACCGCGCTAACAGTACCGCTTTGTCGGCGCACCTAAAAACACTGACACAGGACAACACACCCATCCCACAAAATTCCTCCAACACAAAACAAGCCACCATATGATTATGAATCTCAATCTAGCGACGACAAACAGATTGACAGCTGCCTCTGATTGAGAACCATTATTAGGCTGAACACAGAAACAGACAAACTAGGACACACAACATAGAATCAGCCACCCACTCACGCTCCTGCACCCAACACTAAAACAAGCAAAACACATAAGCACTATGTGTCAGACGTGACACATCTCCTTCACATCCTGTTGATATGAGGGAAAAAAAAAAAAAAAAATGTGGCAGATGGGGAGCGTAACACTGAATAACTTCCCCCGATA
>NC_036842.1:16216499-16218034 GCF_002910315.2 Salvelinus sp. IW2-2015
GTCGACAGTACCCCCCTCCTGAGGTGCAGACTCCGAACACACCCCTAAAACTCAAGGGGAGGGTCTGGGTGGGCATCTGTCCGCCGGTGGCGGCCTCGGCCGCACGCAGGCGAGGACACCACCCACCATTGTCTTTGTCCCCTCCTTAGCGTCCTTTGAGTGGCGACCTCGCCCCCGACCTTGACCTAGGAATCCTCACCAAGGTCCCCACTAGATAGAGGAGACAGCTCCGGACAGAGAATAGCCGGACATACACCCGCCTCAGGACAGAGAGGTAATCTCTCTCCTATCTCTGATGCTGCACACACCAGACACTTTCATTCCTGGTAGACCAGTGGAGGCTGCTGAGGGGAGGACGGCTAATAATAATGGCCGGAATGKAGTGAATGGAATGGGTTCAAACACCTGGYTGTCAAAACGACCAAAGGAAACCCCAAAAGTACAAATAATTAACTTTGGAAAAACTGAAAATGAAAGGGACTGAATGTGCAAATTATTTTTATGGTGATATTACCGTGGTATTACCAACAATACCATCCTCTCACAATGAACACCTATCCTGGTGTTGACATGAGTKTTGCAGACTGCGGGGAGACTTGCTRGTGTGAGATACAGGCGGTACTGTGGGTCCTAGCTATCTAGCCTATGTCTTAATTGAGTTACTGCGAGCTGTACGCTAACACAGCAAATGCACAGACATTGTTTCTAGGGTGAGAGAGAATAAGATGACAAACAACATGTTGTATACAAGCCATAATGATGAAAATAACATGACACTACAGTTCAGCTAGCCTTTCTTCAGCTGTGTTTCCAAAACTCTGTCAGGGTACTTTAGTGTACTGCCCATGTTTACACATGAACTATACACAAAGACAAACATATCCCCTTTCTCTCTGACATATGGAATCCTCACCGCTCAAGGCCACAGGGCACACCTATGTAGACATGTGAACAGGCACTGTATTCTATTGGTACTGTACACAGGGCAGCCCCACACCAAGGACCAAATGAGGGGCAGCAACTMCCAAATCCTCGACACACATACTGTTCACGTGTGCACACGCATCTACAAACACACATGCGTCTGATTGGACTGACTTCTTCCTAGGCAGAAAATTGGATTTATTTAATCATTGTCTTAGTGTATATTGCAGCAGACACTCAATGCTACAGAAATGGATATCATGTGTATTATTGAGCGTAAGCTACGAAGGCAATAGATTACATTGAAGACGTCATGTGTAGTGCCATCATTCAATTATACACTACATGTATACAGACTGGCAGTGTGTTCATACGGACTGTCAGACAAGAGCAATTGATGACAGGCTGAGTGCCATATTTTCTCATGCAACATGCAACTGTGAGCACATCTGTGGTTTATAAACACACACACACACGGCAGTGTGTTCATACGGACTGTCAGACAAGAGCAATTGATGACAGGCTGAGTGCCATATTTTCTCATGCAACATGCAACTGTGAGCACATCTGTGGTTTATAAACACACACACACACACGCACGCACGCACGCA
>NC_036842.1:16218059-16257377 GCF_002910315.2 Salvelinus sp. IW2-2015
TCTGCAAATGGAAGGGTAGATGAAGTAAGAACTCAAGTGGTGCGTGGTTTGTGTGTTATAGAGTGTGTGTGTGTGTGTGTGTGTGTGTGTGTGTGTGTGTGTGTGTGGTGTGTGTGTGTGTGTGTGTGTGGTGTGTGTGTGTGTGTGTGTGTGTGTGTGTGTTGTGTGTGTGGGTGTGGTGTGTGCTGTGTGTGTGTGTGTGTGTGGTGTGTGTGTGTGTGTACTTGCGTGCGTGCGTGCGTGCGTGTGTGTGTGTGTGTGTTTATAAACCACAGATGTGCTCACAGTTGCATGTTGCATGAGAAAATATGGCACTCAGCCTGTCATCCAATTGCTCTTGTCTGACAGTCCGTATGAACACACTGCCAGTCTGTATACATGTAGATGTTAATTGAATGATGGCACTACACATGACGTCTTCAATGTAATTCTATTGCCTTCGTAGCTTACGCTCAATAATACACATGATATCCATTTCTGTAGCATTGAGTGTCTGCTGCAATATACACTAAGACAATTGAATTAAATTCCAATTTTCTGCTAGGAAGAAGTCAGTCCAATTCAGACGCATGTGTGTTTGTAGATGCGTGTGCACACGTGAACAGTATGTGTGTCGAGGATTTGGGGTTGCTTTGCCCTCATCTTGGTCCTTGGTGTGGGGCCTGCCCTGTGTACAGTACAATAGAATACAGTGCCTGTTCACATGTCTACATAGGTGTGTGCCCTGTGGCCTTGAGCGGTGAGGATTCCATATGTCAAGAGAGAAAGGGGATATGTTTGTCTTGGTGTATAGTTCATGTGTAAACATGGGCAGTACACTAAAGTACCCTGACAGAGTTTTGGAAACACAGCTGAAGAAAGGCCTAGCTGAACTGTAGTGTCATGTTATTTTATCATTATGGCTTGTATACAAATGTGTTTGTCATCTTATTCTCTCTCACCCTAGAAACATGTCTGTGCATTTGCTGTGTTAGCGTACAGCTCGCAGTAAACTCAATTAAGACATAGGCTAGATAGCTAGGACCCCACAGTACCAGCCTGTATCTCACACCAGCAAGTCTCCCGCAGTCTGCAAAAACTCATGTCAACACAGGATAGGTGTTCATTGTGAGAGATGGTAGTTCGTTGGGTAATATCCAGAGGTAATATCACCATAAAAATAATTTGCACATTCAGTCCCTTTCATTTTCAGTTTTTCCAAAGTTAATTATTTTGTACTTTTTGGGTTTCCTTTGGTCGTTTTGACAGCAGGTGTTTGAAACGCATTCCATTCACTACCTCCGGCCATTATTATTAGCCGTCCTCCTCTGCAGCCCTCCACTGGTCTACCAGGAATGAAAGTGTCTGGTGTGTGCAGCATCAGAGCATAGGAAGTTACTCAGTGTTACTCCAATGCACTTTCCCTCATATCAGACAGGATGTGAAGGAGATGTGTCACGTCCTGACCATAGTGGCTTATGTGTTTTGCTTGTTTTAGTGTTGGTCAGGACGTGAGCTGGGTGGCATTCTATTTTGTGTGTCTAGTTTGTCTGTTTCTGTGTTCAGCCTAATATGGTTCTCAATCAGAGGCAGCTGTCAATTGTTGTCCTGATTGAGGAATCATATATAGGTGGCTTGTTTTGTGTTGGGGATTTTGTGGGTGGTTGTTTCCTGGTGTCAGTGTTTGTTGCACACGCGGACTGTTACGGTTAGTTCTTTTTTGTTATTTTGTATAGTGTATGTTTTCTCGTGTTGTAATTAATCATGGAAACTTACCAGCTGCAACATTGGTCCTCCGATCCGAATGCGCCGTTGAGCTGCCTGCCTGCCCAGCGCCGTCTGAGCTGCCTGCCTGCCGAGCGCCGGTTCTGAGCCTCCGTGCTGCCCAGCGCCGTCTGGACCATCCGTCGCCAGCGCGCCACTCTTGCAGCGCATCATTTGCTCCAGTGCCAGCGCCATTAGAGGCCCGTTGCTGTCCCGAGCATTAGAGCCGTCGTCAGTCAGGAGCCGCTGAGCCGCCAGCCAGTCTGGAGCTGCCCAGAGACCGCCAGCCAGTCAGGAGCTGCCAGAGCCGTCCATGCCAGTCAGTGAGTCCAGAGCCGCCAGCCAGTCAGGAGCTCCAGAGCGCGCTCAGCCAGATCAGGCGCTGTCCGAGAGTCCGCTCAGGCCAGTCATGAGCCGCCAGCGCAGTCAATGAGCCGCTTCAGCGCGTAGTCATGAGCTGCCCCTCCAGTCATGAGCTGCTCCAGTCCTGAGCTTGCCCTCCAGTCATGAGCTTTCTTCTCTAGTCATGGAGCTGCCCTCCAGTCATGAGGCTGCCTTCCAGTCATGAGCTGCCTTCCAAGTCATGAGCTCCTTCCAGGTCATCAGCTGCCGCCTCCAGTGCATGGAGCTGCCCTCCAGTCATGAGCTGCCCTCCAAGTCATGAGCTCGCACTTCAGTCCGGAGGGCCGCACTCAGTCGGAGCGCCACTAGCCTCGCGCGGAGCTGCCATTAGTCGGAGCCGACCATTCAGTCCAGCAGACTCGCTCTCTGTCGGAGCTGCCCCTCTGTTCTGACGCTACCTCCTGTCTGAGCTACCTCTCTGTAGTCCTGAGCTGTCTCCTCTATCTATGTGAGGGAAGCACTTTGGTGAGGATTCCTAGTCAAGTCGGGGCGAGGCGCCACTCAAGGACGCTAAGGAGGGGGGACAAGACAGATGGTGGCGGTCGGTGTCCTCTGTCCTGACGCCGGAGGCCGCACCGCGTGACAGGACTGGCTCCAACCCAGACCCTCCCCTTGAGTTTTACGGGTGTTGTTCGGATCCGCCACTCAGGAGGGGTGGTAGCTGTCAGTCCTGACGCATATGCCTTATGTGTTTTGCTTGTGTTTTAGTGTTGTCAGACTGTGAGCTGGGTGGGCATTCTATGTTGTGTGTCTAGTTTGTTCTGTTCTGTGTTTCAGCCTAATTATGTTTCTCAATCAGAGCAGCTGTCAATCGTTGTCCCTGATTGAAATCATTAGATAGGTCGGCTTGTTTTGTGTTGTGATTTTGTGGGTGCGTTTGTTTCTGTGTCAGGTTTGTGCACACGGGACTTGTTAGTGTTAGTTCTTTTTGTTATTCTTGCTATAGTGTATTGTTTCGTGTGTATTAATAATGGGAAACTTACCACGCTGCAGCATTGGTCGGCTCGCGATCCTTCTCGCCTCTCTCGTCCGAGAGGAGGACGACTTAGACTGCCGTTACAAGATGGTTAATATCAGACTCTCTTCTGCTCGGTCAAGGTGATCTTCAGAAACTACTGTTCATCAGGACAGAACTGTCAATGTAACATAGTTGTCATGCAACGTCGTAGACGAGGACGACAAAGGCCCAGCGTGATTATCAATAGCTACTTCTTTTAATATAAGGAAATATACTGAACAAACTAATCAAAAACATACATAAACGAACAATGCACCGCTATAAACACTGAGTTGCAGACATGCCAACATCACATAGCCAATAACCCACAAACCAAACTGGGAAAATGGCAAATCCTAAATAGCGATCCCCAATCAGGATGACAAATACACGTGCTCCGATTGGGAACCAGTCTAGGCCACCATAGACCTACATACTTGCCTAGACTACACACACCACACACCTAGTCATACCAAAACCCTAGACAATACAAACAATGATAATCCACCTCGTCCACCTGACCTGAACCAAAAATATAACAGAAAAACATAGAATACTAAGGTCACAGGCGTGACATAGTAAGTACATACACTTATAGATCACCATTTTCACCCTCTGTTAGTTGCGCCAAACAGTCTATCTAATAGTTCAGAGAAATTGCAGATATGTGTGTGTGGAAAGTGTTGTGTTAAATGTCTGTCATGACCAACTCTACTGTACTGGCTGTACATCACTGGTTAATACACGGGTAATATAATTACTTCCAGCACACTTTATCTTACTCTTTTTTGTTGTTGCTGTAGAATCTACTAAGCTCTTGATGTTTCATTGGCAAAATAATTAGCACATTCAGGCTCCTTCATTTTCAGTTTTCCCGCAAAGTTAATTAGTTGTACGGTTTGGGGTTTATTTGAGGTCATTTTAGCATCATGTTTTACAGTCATCGAAAGATACATGGCTTCCTAAGAATGACATGTTTCCATTGCTTGTCTTAATGGTTGGCTAATCAGTCATTACTGTTGGTGGGGGTAGATTAGCTAAAGCTGCCTTAGTAGAACTGTAGGAACTCCAGTGATAAGCAGAGTTTGTGCGTGTTAGTGTCGTCGTAAGCGGCTCCCTGCGAGGCTAACGGTGCGAACAATAACAAATCAGAGCTGTTTCCCGAGCAGAGCTAAGTGCACTTTTTCCTATCTAATTTATGCACTTTCTCTTGCTTAAAAGCAACATTGGCTCTTATTCTGCTGCACTGCTGACATTTTTGCATTAGAGTTATGCTAGCTCTGAGCAAGTTGGAGGCCTGCAGGGGCATGAATTAAGAGCACTCTCGTGGGTTAGTGTGCAGGATCCCAGCAGCCGACAGGTTTAGATCTGAAACACAGCCAGTCTGCGTACTGGAACTACTGCCCCAGCTGTATTAGGGACATTAAACTCCAGTCAGCTTATTCCTGCATGCGATACATACTCAGCCATACCCATTTTCTTTTGCTGTTGGACTCAAAACGGAGTTCTGGTGCTCCCTATAGCCAGAAAACCTTACAGTTCATCAATTCTCTTGCTGGATCAGCAGAGCTGGTGGCAGCACAAGAGAGCCTGTCTACTCGTCTGATATCGTCTCTATCAACCCAATAGCTGACAGAAAATACTATTCCTCCAAATCTATTTTCAGTGAACCTGAAACTCAATCTGTCCAGGGTTACACTTCTCTCCATGCAGGGGTGGGCTGGGGGTCTCTTTCTCTAGTGCATCTCTCTCGCCCAGGGCAGTGCAGGGATGGTGGGGGATTAAAGGTGCTCAGTCCTGGGTCTGGAAATAGAATACAACCCCCGTCCCTACCACCACCACCACACATACATGCAAAGGGCTGGGAATTGCTAGGGACCTCACGATACGATACTATCACGATACTTAGATGCCGATGTGATATGTGTCGCGATTCTCACGGTTCTATATGTATTGTGATTCGATACTGTGATTTTATTGCAATTTCTCACCGTATGTCTGCTGCAGAGAGGCAAGAGGGAACATGATAAAACGAGTTCTGATCAGTCATGGAAATAAAAGTGATGAAAACAAATGGGCTCCCTATTTAAAAAGAAGATGGAGAACAAGCTATACTGGAGATTTGGTGCAGGTACAGCCAACTAGCTGTCCAAAAATAATGTTGCGATATTGTCAAAAGGATATTGTCACTAATCATGACCTCTTGTGGGTGTCTGATAAGGCAGGGACGGTACCAGTATGGAGATACTTATTAGTATCGTGGCAATGAAACTAAATACAAAGTGGATGCAACTTTTTTAGGAAAACCTCCCTAATGTTGGAAACAATCATCATTACGTTGTCATTTATTCTCAGTCAAACACTAGTGAAACGTTTGTCTGTGGTTTTATGGAACATGTGCGAGATTGCTAAATGCTCTCTTACTGTTAGAAGGGGACTGTTGAAAAGTTCAGATGATACCCTGTGTTTGAATCAGAACCTATACAGTCTGGTTTACTATGAGGGGACATAGACCCACAGACGAGAGGAGAGAAGAGTGGAGCTTGAGACGTGAGAAAGCACACTCAGCCAGTCCAGTCAGAGTCATGACTCAGAACACTGAACAGAGACAGAGGAGAGAGGAGAGTGAGGTGTGTTACTGCAGCATTTGGAGCTCTGTGGCCATAACAGGTGTGTGTTATAGCGTAAGGTGTGGCTATACTGCTGGCCCAGTAAATGCTCTAATGTAACTGCCTATGTTATGTAATGGGTGGTAAGGGACATTCGGTCAGTGCCTTGAGCACAGCTGAGGTGTTAGTGTGCTCTAGACTGTTACATTCCACATGGAACTGATCTCTCTCTCCCGCTCTCCCTCTCCTTCTCCTTCTCCCTCTCCCCTCCAGTGTGTGCTGGTGATCTTCATAGGGGAAAAAGCTCATGGAAATGTAAAACAGCAGTTGACAGTGTGCTCACTCTGATGTACAGTAACAACACTTCTATTTATAGTGGGATTGGGAGAGTCATTTAAGTGGTTTCAACACCACAATCAAATACACTATGTACACATGTCTCTACAGTGAAAATAACCCATTTACACAAACAGGATGACTCCTAACTCAAGAACCCCATCAAAAACCTTTTGGCCTATTACAGTATATGACCAGTAATATTCTATAATGACACTTACACACAGTAGTAGAGAAGAATAGACAATACCAGGGGAGACATTAGAGGCCCCTGCTTAAGACTGGTTTAGTTCCTTTCACTGGGTCTGACCACAGACTTTTTGCTCACAAAGATACATCAAAGGAATACATCAAATCCTCCTGCACCACTTCTCAATGCTCAACCCCCAAGTGGAAATTCAGCATGTAACAGTTCAAGGGCACCTTTGACTGAGTAGAAGTTATGAGGCTTACATCATTTTTTCTTAACACCACCCATTATAAATGTTGGACACACAACTTTAATAAGTGCAGAAAGCCATTGCCAGGAACAAAATATTCAATTTGAATCCTTTATTTTCTTTCCACTGGAAATCTGGATTCCTCGCTGAAGTAAGACTTGCTAGTGAGTGATCAACTGTTTGAAGTTTTGTATTAATACCTTTTCTAATTTGCAAGGCTAAAACTCCAAATCAAAAGGTGGCCAAAGCTGATGTGTCTGTTTCTGCAAAGCTGAGGAAGAGGACACTGGATACAAATAGAGACAAATCTCAGTCTGACGTGTCTGTTTCTGCAAAGCTGAGGAAGAGGACACTGGATACAAATAGAGACAAATCTCAGTCTGACGTGTCTGTTTCTGCAAAGCTGAGGAAGAGGACACTGGATACAAATAGAGACAAATCTCAGTCTGACAGGCAACAACTCTTAACCAACAACCCATAGGGAACAGTCAGATCTAACCTTATGATAACCCCAATACAACCTGTGACCTCTGACCTCATTTCCTGTTGAAAACAACAAACAACCTTATCATCACATACAACCTGGACTTTTTCTCTCCAACAATAATAAATGTGTCAGTAATCTTTGTGGTCAGCAGGATCATCAACATCTAGTCTTGACAAGCTATCAACAGATATGAGGGTAGGGTTTCACACAGGAGGTGCGTTCATTCCTAACCTCTCCTGAGGCATTTAAGGACTGCTAACAGTAATTCACCCTTCACCCTGGGATCAATTACCGCCGTGTCACAACTCAGAAGGACACCTGTCCGACACACACACACGCACGCATGCACATATGCATGCATGCAAACAAACATACACACACACTATACTTGTGATGTATACTGCTACGATGAATATGATAGTGCCTGTGTTTTTTCAGAATGTTCCAGATGTCAAAAAGTGTGCTGCAGTATATCGGCGTAATGTTGTTATGAGAATGTAGTGGAGAGAGCATTGTAACACGGACTAGAGAATAGACATGCAGGCCCGCTGCTGGTGTCTCACCTCAGTGTGGCAGTATCAGATGTGTGTTAGTCAGGCTTGTTATCATAGGAGACATGGCCTCCTCCTGTGGGTAGGCACCATACAACGTACTGCTGACTGAGCAGCTTTCCCAATGCTGCTACAGACTCACACTTTTCTCACACCGCTCCCCCTCTCTAATTCTCACTCTCTTTTTCTTCCTGCCTCCATCTCTCTCTTTCTCTCTGCCTCCCTCTTTCTCTCTCTCTCCCTCACTCGTTCTCTCTCCCTCCCTCTCTATCTCTCTGCCTCTTTCTCTCTCTCCGCCTCTCTCTTCCTCTCTGCCTATCTCTCCCTCTCTGCCACTATTTCCCTCTCGCTCTGCCTCAATTCAATTCAAAGGGCATTATTGGCATGGGAAACATATGTTTACATAGCCAAAGCAAGTGAAATAGATAATAAACAAAGGTGAAATAAACAATCATAAAATGAACAGTAAACATTACACTCACAAAAGTTCCAAAAGAATAAAGACATTTTTCTATATACAGTGTTGTAACAATGTGCAAATAGTTAAAGTACAAAAGGGAAAAGAAATAAACATAAATATGGGTTGTATTTACAATGGGGTTTGTTCTTCACTGGTTACCCTTTCTTGTGGCAACAGGTCACAATCTTGCTGCTGTGATTGCACACTGTGGTGTTTCACCCAAAAGATATGAGATTTTATCAACATTTTAGAAATCTTTGTGGGTCTGTGTAATCTGGGGGAAATACAGTTCAGCCTTACAGCCTTATTATAAAACTGATAAAAAATAGATTTTCCTAATCAATCTACACACAATACCCCATAATGACAAAGCAAAAACAGGTTTCTAGAAATTTTAGCAAATTTATTACAAATTTAAAACTGAAATATCACATTTACAAAAGTATTCAGACCCTTTGCTCAGTACTTTAATGAAGCACCTTTGGCAGCGACTAGAGCATCGAGTCTTCTTGGGTATGACGCTACAAGCTTGGCACACCTGTATTTGTGGAGTTTTTCCCAATCTTCTCTGCAGATCCTCTCAAGCTCTGTCAGGTTTGATGGGGAGTGTCACTGCACAGTATTTTCAGGTCTCTCCAGAGATGTTAAATCGGGTTCAAGTGAAGGCTCTGGCTGGCCACTCAAGAACATTCAGAGACTTGTCCAGAAGTCACTCCTGCATTGTCTTGGCTGTGTGCCTAGGGTTGTTTCCTGTTGGAAGGTGAACCTTCGCCCCAGTCTGAGGTACTGAGTGCTCTGGATCAGGTTTTAATCAAGGATCTCTCTGTACATTGCTTTGTTCATCTTTCCCTCAACCCTTACTAGTCTCCCAGTCCCTGCCGCTGAAAAACATACCCACAGCATGATGCTGCCACCACCATGTTTCACCATGGGGATGGTGCCAGGTTTCTCCAGACGTGATGCCTGGCATTCAGGCCAAAGAGTTCCATCTTGGTTTCATTAGACCAGAGAATGCTGTTTCTCATGGTCTGGGAGTCTTAAGGTAACCTTTTYGCAAACTCTAAGCGGGCTGTCATGTGCCTTTTACTGAAGAATGGCTTCCATCTGGCCACTCTAACATAAAGGCCTGATTGGTGGTGCTTCAGAGATGGTTGTCCTTCTGGAAGTTTCTCCCATCTCCATAGAGGAACTCTAGAGCTCTGTCAGAGTGACCATCGGGCTTTGTCACCTCCCTAACCAAGGCCCTTCTCCCCCGATTGCTCAGTTTGGCCGGGCGCCCAGCTCTAGAAAGAGTATTGCTGGTTCCAAACTTCTTCCATTTAAGAATGATGGAGGCCACTGTGTTCTTGGGGACCTTAAATTCTGCCAAATTTTTTTGGTACCCTTCCCCAAATCTGTGCTTCGACACAATCCTGTGTCGGAGCTCTACGGACAATTCGTTTGACCTCATGGCTTGGTTTTTGCTCTGACATGCACTGTCAACTGTGGGACCTTATATAGACAGTTATGTGGCTTTCCAAATCATGTCCAATCAATTTAATTTACCACAGGTGGACTCCAATCAAATTGTAGAAACATCTCAAGGCTGATCAATGGAAACAGTATGCATCTGAGCTCAATATCGAGTCTCATCGCAAAGGGTCTGAATACTTATGTAAATCATGTATTTCTGTTTTTAATTTTTTAATACATTAGCAAAATATTAAATACTGTTTTCGGTTTGTCATTATGGGGTATTGTGTGTTGATTGATGAGGATTTTTTTTATTTTTTTTATTCATTTTAGAATAAGGCTGTAATGTAACAAAATGTGAAAAAAGTCAAGGGGTCTGAATAGTCTGTCTTCTCTTGAGAGCCAGTTCTTTTTTTCTCAGTAACAAGGCTATCCTCACTGAGTCTGTACATAGTCAAAGCTTTCCTTAAGTTTAAGTCAGTCACAGTGGTCAGGTATAATGCCACTGTATAGTCTCTGTTTAGGGCCAAATAGCATTCTAGTTTGCTCTGTTGTTTTGTTAATTCTTTCCAATGTATCAAGTAATTATCTTTTTGTTTTCTCATAATTTGCTTAGGTCTAATTGTGTTACTGTCCTGGGGCTCTGTGGGGTCTGTTTGTGTTTGTGAGCAGAGCCCTAGGGCCAGCTGGCTTAGGGGACTCTCCTCCAGGTTCATCTCTGTAGGTGATGGCTTTGTTATGGAAGGTTTGGGAATCACTTCCTTTTAGGTGGTTGTAGAATTTCACGGCTCTTTTCTGGATTTTGATAATTAGCGTGTATCGGCCTAATTCTGCTCTGCATGCATTATTTTGTGTTTTACGTTGTACACAGAGGATATTTTTGTAAAATTCTGCATGCGGAGTCTCAATTTGGTGTTTGTCCCATTTTGTGAATTATTGGTTTGTGAGCGGACCTCACAACCATACAAGGCAATGGATTCTATAACTGATTCAAGTATTTTTAGCCAGATCCTAATTGGTATGTCGAATTTTATGTTCCTTTTGATGGCATAGGAGGCCNGAATTTTATGTTCCTTTTGATGGCATAGGAGGCCCTTCTTGCCTTGTCTTTCAGCTTGTTCACAGCTTTGTGGAAGTTAAGTGTGGCGCTGATGTTTAGACCGAGGTATGTATAGTTTGTGTGCTCTCGGGCAGGTATTCTCAAACTGGGGTACGCGCAATGACGTCGGGGGTACGCCAAATAAAAATGTGATTCACATTTAAAAAAATATATATCTAAAAAATATATATACAGTATATATAAATTCTTCACATTTTCCAAAAGTCCATTTATATTTTCCAACGGGGCTATACATTTGGGTGAGGTTTTCCTCTCGCCTGAGTAGCCTCATTTTACTGCCAAAAATAAAATTCAACCATCTAGTGTTCAGCAAACTAATAACACAATGTCAAAAACAGGTAGCCTCTCATGCGGGAATTCCACTAACGGTCCGTATGTAGCCAAACGTAGTTGCTGCTCATTCCGTTTGCTCGAAAATTGATAAATGGTTTTAAAAAAGTAAGGCCCGCGTCCATAAAGACACATACCAGCTCTACTGGTAGCACTGCTTCTACCAGCAGTACTACACCTGCAACTGTCAACAACACACGTTGTTCTGCTTCCACGATCACATCCAATGCTAGCATCAGTAATTCTACATTTGTTGTTAGCCCAGCTAGCATGGACACTGACAGTTGTGAATCTGATGCAGTCGAAGAGTTACTGCCCCATTGCCCGGGGAAAGCACCGAACAACAGACAGGGACGTTGGACCATCGAAGAGGCACACATATGATGAGAACTACATTGATTTGGGGTTCACTTGCCTTTCCTCAGCCACAGTGTGTTATATGTGCAAAAGTACTATCTCACAACTCGATGAAACCTTCACTCTTGCGCAGACATTTAGAAACAAAACATGTTAATTTGAAAAATAAGCCAGGTTTTTTTTGGAGCGAGAATTAAGACGACTTTTGAGTAGTAAGATACCATTATTAAGAAGGGGCTAGAAGCGTCTTATATGGTGAGCTATCAAGTGGCTAGGACAGGCAAGCCCCATACTACCGTGGAGGACTTAATTCTTCCTGCTGCCGCGGATATGGCTGGGACAATGCTGGGGGAAAAGGACAAAAAAACTATACAGACAATGCCTTCATCAAACAAGAGATGTTTTGATACAATTACTGCTTCGCATACACAGCCAGTGAATTCTATACGTTACAGCTGGATGAGTCAACAGACGTGGCGGGCCTGACACAGCTCCTGATATGTGTCCTTTACGTTTATGGGGGGGTCAATTAAGGAAGACAACCTCTTCTGCAAACCACTGGAAACCAGGACAACAGGAGAGGATATTATTTAAAGTACTGGACAGTTTGTGACATCAAATGGACTTTAGTGGTCAAGATGTGTTGGTATCTGTTCTGATGGCGCAAAAGCCATGACAGAGAGACATAATGGAGTGGTAACGTGCGTGCAAGCAGTTGCTACCGATGCCACTTGGGTACACTGCAGCATCCACCGAGAGGCTCTTGCTGCCAAAGGAATGCCTGACGGCTTGAAAGACATTTTGGACACTACAATGAAAATGATTAACTTTGTTAAAGCAAGGCCCCTGAACTCTCGTGTATTTTCTGCACTATGCAATGATATGGGCAGCGACCATGTAACACTTTTACAACATACAGAAGTGCGCTGGTTATCAARGGGCAAAGTATTAACATGTTTATTTAATTGAGCGACGAGCTTAAAGTTTTCTTTACTGACCATCATTTTCATTTGTCTGACCGCTTGGATGATGATGAGTTTCTCACACGACTGGCCTATCTGGGTGATGTTTTTTCTCGCCTGAATGATCTGACTAGGATTACAGGGACTCTCCCCAACTATATTCAATGTGCGGAACAGAATTGAGACTATGATTAAGAAGTTGGAGATCATCTCTGTCTACATTAACAAGAACAACACACAGGTTTTCCATCATTGTATGATTTTTTGTGTGCAAATGAACTAAAGCTTACGGACAATGTCAAATGTGATATAGTGAAGCACCTGAGTGAGTTGGTTGTGCAATTACGCAGGTACTTTCCTGAAACGGATGACACAATCAATTGGATTCGTTATCCCTTTCATGCCCTGCCTCCAGTCCACCTACCGAGCCTTATCGAAATTGCAACAAGTGGTTCTATGAAAATGTAATTTTATCAGAAGCCACTGCCAGATTTCTAGATAGGGCTGCGCTCAGAGTATTCTGCCCTGGCAAAACGTGCTGTTAAGACACTGATGCCCTTTGCAACCACGTACCTATGTGAGAGTGGATTCTCGGCACTCACTAGCATGAAAACTAAATACATGCACAGACTGTGAGTGGAAAATGATTTAAGACAGACTCTATCCAATACAACCCAACATTGCAGAGTTATGTGCATCCTTTCAAGCACACCCTTCTCATTAACCTGTGGTTTTATATGTAAGATGGCTAAATAAAGAGCAACATTTTTGATTATTATTATTTGTGCCCTGGTCCTATAAGAGCTCTTTGTCACTTCCCACGAGCCGGGCTGTGACAAAATGTATCGTATAGTGTGTGTGTGTGGCAGGCTTACAATGATGGCAAAAAAACAACATTTGAGAGTGCGCTGACCCTGGTGCTAGAGGGGGTACACAGCTGGAGGTTGAATGTTTGACGGGGTACGGGACTATAAAAAGTTTGGGAACCACTGCTGTAGGGCAACGGTGTCAGGATGGAATTTGTATCTGTGGTCCTGGCGACTGGACCTTTTTTGGAACACCATTATTTTTGTCTTACTGAGATTTACTGTCAGATCCCAGGTCTGACAGAATCTGTGCAGAAGATCTAGGTGCTGCTGTAGGCCCCCCTTGGATGGCGACAGAAGCACCAGATCATCGGCAAACAGTAGGCATTTGACTTCAGATTCTAGTAGGGTGAGGCAGGGTGCTGAAAACTGTTCTAGTGCCCTCGCCAATTCATTGATATATATGTTGAAGAAGGTGGGGCTTAAGCTACATTCCTGTCTCACCCCACGGCCCTGTGGAAAGAAAGGTGTGTGTTTTTTGCCCATTTAAACCGCACACTTGTTAATTGTTTACATGGATTTTATTATGTTATATGTTTTTCCCCAACACCACTTTCCATCAATTTGTATAGCAGACCCTCATGCCAAATTGAGAAAAACTATTTTTTGAAATCAACAAAGCATGAGAAGCCTTTGTTTTGGTTTGTTTGTTTGTCAATTAGGGTGTGCAGGGTGAATACGTGGTCTGTCGTACGGAAATTTGGTAAAAAGACAATTTGATATTTGCTCAGTATATTGTTTTCAAAGAGGAAATTAACCAGTCTGCTGTTAATGATAAAGCAGAGGATTTTCCCAAGGTTGCTGTTGATGCATATCCCACAGTAGTTATTGGGGTCAGATTTGTCTCTACTTTTGTAGAATCCTTGGTTCCAAATATTGGGGAAGATGCCAGAGCTAAGGATGATGTTAAAGAGTTTAAGTATAGCCAATTGGAGCTTGAATGATTCATTGACAAGAGATACTAATGAGCTCAAAGAAACATGTCGCTAGTTTCAGAGGAATCAAGCACAACAAACCCAATCAACAAAACAAACCAAAGCCAAGTTGGCCAAGCAGTATCAACAATGGCATTAAACCATCCCCATGCAAGAGTGAGTGGAGAGTGGGGAGAGGTTTACAGATAAGGATGTTAACTTGTTGAAATCCATCAATGAAAGGCTTGCCAAACTTGTTGTCTTGGATATACTACGAGAGGACATCAATGCATTATGTGCCAGTCTAGAATTCAGCCAATGTCAGGTTGATGATCTAAGGAAAGAGAACATGGTGCTGAAAGGTACTGTAGACTCTATTCATGGAAAGATGGAGGTGGTGCAAAGGGAGAACAAACAACTTAAAGAAACCTTGCTTGATGTACAGTGTCGATCAATGCGAGACAATCTAATATTTTCAGGGATACCGGAGAATGACAACAGCAGAAGCTGTGGGGACACTGTCCGAGACTTTATGTCAACTCAACTGAAACTGCCCACTGATGTCATGCGTAATGTCACTTTCTCCAGAGTCCATAGAATGGGTAAGGCCTCTGGGAGTAGGCCACAGGCTATTATTGCATGTTTGAACATTTTAAGCAAAAGGAAATGGCGAAGAGCAGGGGAACACTGATTTTGGAATGAATGATCACTTCCCTACGGAGATCAATGAAAGGAGAAAAAACTATCCCATCATGAAGGAAAAGTGTTGCCTGAATCAACAAGTCTTCTTGGTGATGGATAAACTTTAGATCAACGGGCAACTGTATCGGGACTGTAGAGTAACTCTCTGGCTATTTTAATCATGACAACTTCAACTATAACCAATACATGCTCTATTGATCTCCACTTGACAAGGAAAGGGTTGCATATAGCTCAGGTTAATGTATGTAGCCTTCCTAACAAAATACATGAGGTTTTTAACTTAGTCAATACAAATAATATTAATATTTTAGCTTTGACCGAAACGCATTTGGATGCATCTGTAAATGATGGGCAAATTAACATTCCTGGAAATACTACTTAGAAGGGACAGGGATAGGATTGGCGGAGATGTAACACTATACATTCAGAATCATATACCTTTTAAGAGGAGGGTTGACCTTAATGTATGTCAAATGCCAATATTGTGCAATGCTGTCATCAAGGCAAAGGGTGGCTATTTGAAGAAACTCAAATATAAAATATATTTTGATTTGTTTAACACTTTTTTGGTTACTACATTATTCCATATGTGTTACTTCAAAGTTTTGATGTCTTCACTATTATTCTAAAATGTAGAACATAGTCAAAATAAAGAAAAACCCTTGAATGAGTAGGTGTTCTAAAACTTTTGACCGGTAGTGTACATCTGCCTCACCAGGCATCCATTTGGTAGGATGTGTGTATAGACATCCTAGTGCTAAGATGTCCTATCTGGATGACTTATGCACTGGGTTTGAACAGGCTACAGACAGTAACATATATGTATTTATCTTGGGTGATTTTTGTATAAATTGGAAGGATCATATTTAAACTAATTTGAACATTTTAACAAAATGAATGAGATGTGCCGAGAGCTGTGGTTTGAAACAAATGGTTAATGATACTACTAGATCATCAACTAAGTTAGGTCACCGTTTGGACGCATGCATTGATCTGATCTTCTGTAATATACCATTGCAATGCTTAAAAGCCAGATCAATGCCAGTGGGCTGGACAGACCATAATATTGTGACCATAACCATGAACACCAAGGTTCCAAATAAACCCCCAAGGATTGTGGTCAAGAGGCATTTTAAAACATTTAATCATGAGCTATTTCAAAATGATTTGGCTGCTGTACCCAGGGAGCTGATTTATCTAGAGGATGATTTAAATCACGCTACAGAATGTTTTATTGATTTGCTCACTGAGGTAATGGACCATCATGCCCCAGTAAGAAAGAGAACAGTTGGGGCTCGTCCATCTCCATGGATTGATGATGAACTGCAGCCTTATCTAAACTAGAAATTGATTAACAGAATTATGGAACACTACATAATTAGGCMGTTAAATTAAATCTTAAGAAAAAAAACGTATTTTTACGAAAATGCTTTTATTGATTGTAAATATTATTCTAAAAAGGTATGAAATATAGTTAAGGGCTTACTTGGTACATCTATTTCATCATACCCATCTAGTGTGGAGGTTGACGGGGGAACAATAACAAAACCAGCTGATATTGCCAATAATTTTGCAGCTTTTTTTTTTAACAAAGAAAATGTATTTACTCAGCAATAATGTAAACACCCATTCTTCCAAACAAGCTATTGCCCAATGGAATGATGATCATATTATGAGCAAAAAAAACAGCTCTTTTAGTCTACAAATGGCGTCAGTCATTACCCAATGGTAAATCTACAGGTTATGATCTCATGGACAATGTTTAATACTTCGCTATGCTGCTCCCCAGATTGCAGCTCCACTGAAATACATATWTAATTGGTCACTGGAAAARGGGACATTTGCAAATGTATGGAAGCATGCTAAACTGTGTTCWATCYCRAAAGACAGCAAAGAGCCCATTACTCCTGCCAATAGTCGACCAATTARTCTACTCCCTTCACTCAGTAAGATATTGGAGGGTATTGTGAGTAGACAAATATGGGAGTACATGGAAAAKAATGATCTGATTACAGTCAATCAGCATGCTTATCGCAAAAACCATTCCACTACTACTGCATTGGTGGACATGACTGACCAGTGGCTCAATGCATTTGATTTAGTGGATCATGAAATCATTTTGACAAAATTAATGCATTATGGGTTTAAGGAGRTAACATTGAATTGGGTACAGTCATATCTAACTGACAGGAAACAGTCATCCTATATCAATGGGTCATTTTCTTCCCCTCATGCTTTAAACTGTGGAATACCGCAGAGCAGCTGCCTTGGGCMACTTCTTTACTCAATATTTACCAACAACCTTCCTTATGACTTATCTGAAACTCAAGCTACTATATTTACAGATGATACTACAATTTATACAGCCAGACAATCGGTTCAACAGGTACAGCAAGCACTACAAGTAGATCTAGGAAATATCAGGGAGTGGGTTTGCCGGAACTAACTTGTTTTGAACACCAAGAAAACCAAGGTTATGTTGGTCTGTTCCACCAGGAAAAGGCCAACACAGCATGGGATACAATTAAGTATGGGGGGAGTACAAATTGAGGAAGTGGCAGAAACCAAACTACTAGGAGTGCAGCTTGACAACTGCTTATCATGGTCGTCTCAAATAAATAATCKATGTAAAAACAATATTTTTAACAGCATGCTAGATCAGAAGGATAGCTAAATATTTACTGGGAAAGATTCTTAAGCAAATAACCCAAGCATTACTTGGGAGTCAGGTGAACTACTTTTCTGTGGTCTGGGGAAATGCATCAGCAAGTTAAATTAGGAGGCTGCAGATTGAACAGAACAAAGCAGCAAGGATTGTTATAAGGTGGAGATATGGTTATTCTGCTGTAGTCAATCTCAATGCTCTTGGTTGGTCATCAATCAACAAGATAATAGAAAAAAACATGCTTATTTTATTTCATAATGTACACCATTTAAAACGGCCAAACTGTATTCACAACAGTATTCAGTTGGTAAGAGACAGACATTCAGTAAATACTAGGAATACATTGTCTACCATCTATGTGTTATCTAGACAGAAAAAATAAATAGGCAAAATAACATTTCGATTTAGAGCAACTAAGTAATTGAATAATTTATCTGAGCAAACCAAAAACCTTTCAATATATAAATTGCAACAATACTTTAGAACCATTTAAATATAATAAATTAGAAGGTTGTGTGGGACTAAGGAATCAATCTATCTTTTTAGACTGTTAGAGTATTTATCTGGTCAATATGTCAGAGTATTATGTCTGTTTGTAACAGTGTGTTTATATGTGAAAATGTGATCATATTTGAAATTGTATTTTAATGTTTAAGGACTCTTGGAAGATCAGTCCAAATGAGGACAAAAAGAGATCCTAATAAAATAAAATGAATCCCTCTCCCTCTCTCTCTCTCCCTGCCTCTCTCTCTCTGCCTGCCTCTCTCTCCATCTCTCTCTGCCTGCCTCTCTCCCTCTCTCTCTGCCTGCCTCTCTCTCTCTCTCTCTCTCTACCTTCCTCTCTCTCTCTCCCTGCCTCTCTCTCTTCCTGCCTCTCTCTCCCTCCGCCTCTCTCTCTTTCCGCATCTCCCTCTTTCCGGATCTCTCTCTCTTTCTCTGCATGCCTCTCTCTCTCTCTTTCTCTGCCTTACCCTCTCTCTCTATCTGCTTCTGCCTGCCTCCCTCTCCTTCTCTCTCTGCCTGCCTCTCTCCTTCTCCCTCTCTCCGTCTCTCCAGCTCTCTCTGCCTGCCTTTCTCTCTCTGCCTGCCATTCTCTCTCTGCCTGCCATTCTCTCTCTCGCTCTGATCACACGATGTTCACAACCCTATCATCAGTCAATGATTAGGTAATAAAAACAGACTATAAACATAATAATAACATATTGGCAACCAACCCAGGCGCTTATTTATAACATATTTACGGCATAATAATCAACCAAATGATACTTCAATCACAAAATAATTTCAATCTTATTAATCATGAACCAATAAATAACATCATAATCTTGAATAACAATCAAATTCTAAACCACATAATAGCGACATTATGAAGAGACGTGTTTATTTCTTGGACCTGCTTGTTAGATATGATAAGGAGCATAGTCATTTCAAAATTGTCTGCAACACTAAACCAAAGCCCAGTCCCTGACAATCACTGACTGATGAGAAAATTATATGAGGGAGAGAGCTAGAGTCAGATGCAGTTGACACTGACTGTTTTCACATTTCCAAACTAAAGAGCCTGGTTAACCGTTCAACATAGAAGTCACATATGATGAAGATATATGCCAATTTCCATGGGCCTTCAGGCTTACAGAACAAAATGGCCTCCAATTTCACTGGAACAATTTACAAGGTCAGGAGGATAATTGGGAGTTGTGCGATGGAATTAAATTGGTCCGGAGCAGACAATACTTTCCACAAGGTCAATCTGAATGAGAACTGTACTGTAGGCATCAAGGGAAATATGGATGGAATGATATTGTGCCAGTGTCATATTGAATTAGCACCAAACCAACGCTTCTGCAAAGCGATGAATACTGTCATGACAACTCACAAAGGAATCCAGTGCTATTCAGTGTTTCCTCAGCTAATGCAATACCAAGTCATGTGTTTGAAATAACTGCTAATCCTTGAATGAAATTAAACCAATAAAGTCTAATTGATGGACAGTCCTCCGATGATTCAGTTGGTCCCTCAGTCCAATTTATCATTGCTTCTATATTTGTGACACACCACCTGGATTCGGTCCAATGTAGCAACATTTGAATTGTTATTATTTATTTTTTTAGTAAAAAGTAGTAGTAAAAATATACTTTATCTAGTCCTTGGCCTAAATCCTAATCTGACTTTGGTGCAGGTCATGTTGTTCTTCACATTACAGTCTCTGGTAAACACACACTATATCAAATCAAATGTATGTGTATTTGCCACATGCACAGGATACAGAAGGTGTAAACGGTACAGTGAAATGGTTACTTGCAGTTTGGAATATTTTCTTTAGACATGTAGCTAGCCAGCTAAACAATGAACCATAATCCCAACTCTAATGCCGTGTTCAAAACAACTGGGACCTCGGAAATCTCAGACTTTCGAGCGGTCAAAACAACTGGGAACTCTGAAAAAAAATTAGCTCCGAATGGTCATCCAACTTGGAATTCGTACTCGGGAACTCGGGCCTCTTTCTAGAGCTCAGACTTTCCGACCTGAAGATCACAGACGTCCTGATTTTACCTCGTATTTTTCAGATTTCCCAGTAGTTTTGAACGCGGCAATACTACCATGCATTAATCTGCAGGTAGCTAATGCTAACCAACTACATTCAATGTGCGCTAGCTAGCTAACATTATGCTAGCTAACAGTAAGCTTTAACTTGCAATGAAAACAACTTTCTGGCAAAATTAGAAACGTACAATATCTGAAAATGTAGCTAGACTCTTACCCGTATACATGGATGAACGCTTCTCCCTCTCTGTCATGGATGCCATGGTTGCCCTTCGTTTGAAGATGTAATCCGGAGACAGGTGTTTTATACAACAGCCTTCTGTGTGTTATCTTTTTGGACTGTCTGCATTTGGCAATCATCTCTCTGCTTGTATTTGTATCTGCCAAGGCAGCAGCTACTCTTCCTGGGGTCCAGCAAAATTAAGGCAGTTTATACAATTTTAAAAACATTACAATACATTCACAGACCGTGTGCCCTCAGGCCCCTACTCCACCACTACCACATATGTACAGTACAAAATCCATGTGTACGTGTGTGTATAGTGCGTTGTAACGTCTTCATCAGAAGACGCTACAACGTCTGGTTCAATTAAAATGTTTTTACCTAAATCAGGGGTTTCCTCATTATCTGATTCATTTTCAGAGTCAGCATGGCACACTCATCCTCCAGAAAGTAGTCCATCACAACTTTTTCCCACTGAGCTTTGTAGATAGCGCTATTAACTTCAGGGTAGCAATGTTGAGAGCAGTAGCAAAACTTTTTCAGTTCAAGATATCTTTAAAAAAAAGCCGCAGTAGACAGGATTATACACACATACTGAGCAGCTCATGTTATAGAAGCATGCTACATGGCAGACCAATCTGAACTCATCTCTCGGCATGTCCAGCCCATCCATTATCTCAGCCAATCATGGCTAGCGGAGTGGTTCTTGTTTTTTTAGGTGGCTAAACCAACTAGGCTTGTAATTTAACAATTGTATTCGTACTTACAGATGGCTTACACGTTTGTTATTAAGGCACATGAAAGCTCACATGTTCCAGACGGCATTTCTGCCAAAAAAAATACTTATTTTGATTTATTTTTTTTTTACTTTCAAATGCCTCTCCTAGGAAGTAGTGATGTGCAACATAAGCCTAGTTTCTTGAAATGGGTCAAATATTTTCCTCCATCGACTGTAGAGATACTATGTATGACTAAACAACATTTTCTGGACTAGGGCTGTTATGGTGACTGTATTACTGCCACACCAGCGGACACGAGTCATGACCGCAGTCAAATTCCACGTGACCGTTTATTCACGGTAATTAGGCTTCTCCAAAACCGTGCTCTGATGCTGCTGATGGTCATTAGTAGCCCACCAACTTGTGAACTGCCAGTCACTAATGGCCTGGTACTCAGTGATCTATTGTCCCTCTAATCACTCTGACATCAATGCAAAAGCACGTTGCGCAACCTTTCTATAGGCTAAGCAATTTCATGAGAAAAGTTTTGATGGCTTCTATTTAAAAGAGGAGGATCCCATCAGCTTTCTATAGGCTAGGACTACTATACACTATATATACAAAAGTATGTAGACACCCCTTCAAATGTTGTGGATTCAGCTATTTCAGCCACACCTGTTGCTGACATGTGTATACAAACAAGCACACAGCCATGCAATCTCCATAGTAGAATGGCCTTCCTGAAGAGCTTATTGACTTACAATATGGGACCGTCATAGGATGCCACCTTTCCAACAAGTGAGTTCATAAAATTTCTGCCCTGCTAGAGCTTCCCTGGTCAACTGTTAGTGTTGTCATTGTGAAGTGGAAACGTCTAGGAGCAACAACGGCTCAGCCGCGAAGTGTTAGGCCACACAAGCTCACAGAACGGGACCGCCGAATGTTGAAGCGCGTTAGGCGTAAAATTTGTCTGTGCCTCTGGAAGCAACATCAGCACAAGAACTGTTCGTTGGAAGCTTCATGAAATGAGATTCCATGCAGCCACACAAGGCTAAAATCACTATGCAAAATTCCAAGTGTTGGCTGGAGTGGTGTAAAGCTTGCTGCCATTGGACTCTGGAGCAGTGGAAACGCATTCTCTGGAGTAATGATTCACGCTTCACCATCTGGCAGTCCGATGGACTAATCTGGGTTTGGCGGATGCCAGGACAACACTACCTGCCCCAATGCACATTGCCATACTGTAAAGTTTGGTGGCCGAGGAATACTTGTGAATGATGTACTATCACTTGTGAATGATGTATTATCACGTGTGAATTATGTATTATCACTTGTGAAGGATGCCCAGCTTGTGCAGTAAGGCAAGAAACAGCACATGCCGTTTAAAAAGAGCACAAAGCCTACAGAGCACATAGTCTATAGAGCACATAGCCTACAGAGCACATAGCCTACAGAGCAGATAGTCTATAGAGCACATAGCCTACAGAGCACAAATACTACAGAGCAGATAGCCTATAGAGCACATAGCCTACAGAGCACATAGTCTATAGAGCACATAGCCCACAGAGCACAACGCCTACAGAGCAGATAGCCTATAGAGCACATAGCCTACAGAGCACAAAGCCTACAGAGCAGATAGCCTATAGAGCACATAGTCTACAGAGCACAAAGCCTACAGAGCAGATAGCCTATAGAGCACATAGCCTACAGAGCACATAGCCTACAGAGCAGATAGTCTACAGAGCACAACGCATATAGAGCACATCGCCTACAGGGAAGATAGCCTACAGAGCACATAGCCTACAGAGCACATAGCCTATAGAGCACATAGCCCACAGAGCACATAGCCTACAGAGCAGATAGCCTACAGAGCACAAAGCCTACAGAGCAGATAGTCTATAGAGCACATAGCCTACAGAGCACATAGCCTACAGAGCAGATAGCCTACAGAGCACATAGCCTACAGAGCCTAGTGAAACGTGTTTTTATAAGCCCAGTCATTGTGCAATCACATGTGAAAAAAGAGTTTTGACTGGCCACTATTTAATTAAAAGAGGAACCCAGCTAACTCGTGTTAACTATGTTCTTTGCTCAATTCTGAAAAGCAAACACATGAATCCACTTTAAAACATGGTAAACATAGGCTGCGTGTGAGTTTCAAGTTTGGACAAGATCATTTTCACCATAAAAATGCAACTACATAATAAAGCATTCCATGCATCATCGCATTTGCAGACATACGTAAGACGGCCTACTATTTCTAATGTGATGATGAGTAGATTGGATAGTCATAATTTAGGCTAATAATATAACTCAATCACTGTTCACAAAAAAATACTGTTCAATGCATGGCTGAGCGCATATTGCGTAGAGTAGACCTGGGCTACATCAGCTACGGTTCTTCTATGGGAAAAACGTGGCCTTTCATAAACACATTTCATGCAATTCTACTACACTTTATACAACTGGAGACATTAGCAGAATCTTTTTTAATACGACAAATAACGGTAGCCTACTCTGCTGACACTGACAAACAGATCAATAAAAACGACGATGTCCATATACTTGACCTACATGAACGGAAGGCACACATACAATTTGACATCCATCTAAACTGGAGGAGGAAATGATTGTAAAAAAACAAACGTTTAAGTAGCACTGACCCAACCAACAATGATAAATAGTGAATATGTGCAGTGCGCACTCACCAGGGATATTTCCCATGCTCTCCAGTGGTGCCAATAAGATAGGCTATACTGTTATTCGCTCAATTAAGTTCAGAATTTGTCTTTTCATTGTCTTTTCATTGTCTTCTCTTTACAGCAATAACCATTTGCTTTCCCACGATTGTATTTTAAATATTGCGATATGCCTGGCTTGGCCTCTCAGACACACAGTCGCAACTCAACAATAATCTGCCCAAATTGCGTGCGCTGTCTTTCCTTCTGACCGTAGACAATAAGATTCAAAACAACTTATTATTTCTAAAGGAGCTAATGATCCTCTGTGGCCAAATGATGCCTTAGTAGCCTTTTACAAATGATTTCATGTATTTCTGTATAGACAGGAGTAGGCAAATTAAGATTTATAATTTTGGCTATTTAATTAAATTTACTTTAGGGAAAGCTTAGCTTCCTCTTTCCTTATGGGTGTGCTGCCTATGGATGCATATTAAAATAAATTTAAAAAAAAGAATCCACCCATAGGCTATATGTAAAGAGCAGATTAAATTAAGAATAGTCTGATGGGTGAGAATATTATCAAGTGCATGTCAAATTGTGAATGAGAGACTGATGAAGTGTGAAGAAACAGAGCAGAGCTCATGCATTTCATGCAACTTTTTTCAAATCGTCATTAGAGTCGCATCATGCAGCCTTAGAATGTATTAAATATCAAAACATAAAGCCCATCGTTTGTAGAACAACTGAAGTTGCATAAATTACTCTAAATTAAGCATATAGGAGGATCTGATTCTTTATTAACCGCTCAACACAGAATGTGAATGTGCACACTCCTTCAGAAATCATTTGGAGAACATATCCTTTCTATTTTACTCAGCTATGTTCAATTGTATTCTTCATACTATAAAATAATATAAAATAATGCTACAGAATTCTAAGCACATTTTGTCTGCTAAATGAACTAGTTTAGCCCACAGCCATATGACGTAGCCAGATCAGGGCCTAACATAAGGTTAACTCAGAGTATGCTATTCTGTTCTTCTGAAATAGACTACATTTTCTTCATATCATGTTTCTTTAGACTTGATTAAAATAAATTATGGATTTATTGTGATGGTGTAGGCTATATTAAATGGATTTATTAGGCTTTTTAAAACGTATATGTTCCAATGGTCTGCATCAGCGGCTTGTAGACTAGGGTGAAAGCCAGGAGATGCGAAACGTGTTTATGTTATTTGCATGACAATAACCGGCTGACAAAATGTAATGACTGCCACAGCCCTAGTCTGGACACATCGCTGCTGAAAACAATCTGTTGGAAGCTCGATTTGCTGCTTGACTTGTTGTTTTCTCTCTTCCCACAAACCCCAGGCTCAATGATGACTGTGAAATAATAAAAACAGACATGTTCTTCATTAGATCCTGTATGAAACAGTCTGAGACAAAGCCAGAGCTTGACTCCTGTAACCTAGTCTCCTAGTTGACTCCTGTATCCTAGTCTCCTAGTTGACTCCTGTATCCTAGTCTCCTAGTTGACTCCTGTATCCTAGTCTATTCCACCCACTCCTAGTTACAGACCACAGTTCTTTAAATTTGGTCTGGTTGAATGGTTTTTAAGAGCAGCTTATATATGTTTATTTTAGGTGCATATAAGCATTCACTTTAAGAACCATTTAAGGTATGTGGAGTAGTGTATGTGTGTGTTGTGGGTGCTGTAGTGACTCATTTTGGGTTTGCAGAGTTTGTGTGTGTGTGTGTGTGTGTGTGTGTGTGTGTGTGTGTGTGCGTAGGGTCAGACTGTCTTTGCAGTTTTAAGTTGTAAAGACCATACCACCAGATGCAAATGAAGCCCTCAGCGGCCTTTTGGGTAGGTTTAAAATAAATGTGTTGCCCCCCGAGGCATTTCAGTTAGAGGGGCCTCGGGGGCCAGTGTGTGAAATCAAACCCCGGTGTTGTGGTTTCTTCCCCTCAGAGTAGCCTCCCTCAAACACAGCTGGCCTTCACTGAGGCCCTTCATATGGATGCAGGAGTTAGACGCATTATCATGCATGTACACTGAATCTGGTTTAGGGGTTCAACTCAATCCCTGTGCTCTGTGACTCTGTAAATCTGGACCAGGTATGCAATGGGGTAACATATTTGTCTGGATACGGACTGCATGTAAACTACATACGTAGGTGCCATTACGCTGTAAGCGCATGGCGAGAAGCAGAAAAGCTCAGGTAATTGCTACCTAGAGATGACTTTGGGTAAAAACATATTGGCCTGCCCATTTGGTGTGATTGACATAGCATGGGTGATGGTAACTGCTCTCCTGGGACTCTCCACATGGCTCCATTGTGTGCCCATTAGGACCATGTCCCCATGATGTCATAGAGCGTGGCTGGTGCCTAAACCAGCTCTCATCAAAGACCAGCACATTGGAGTGGAGCTTTATTACTCCCACACAGGAAGGGGCTGCAGTCCATTCTGCTCTCCCCCACTCCATATATACTATATTATAGCAGTGTGTTTTGCCCCAGTCTCCTAGCGACCCTTACCTAAACAAGATGTACCAAAACGGGTGAATGACATCACCGCAAGCATATTTATACGTTATAAAGAGCATTCTATTTCTTGTAAAACATTGACACCTTTTTAGCATTAGTATGGCCTCAGCTCCAGAAACACACACAACAGGCTTTATGTTAAGAGTTGTGGGCCTGTATGTCCCAGACTTTTTGGAGTGGAACAGCGGAGGTTGGAGAGACAGAAACAGGAGTATTTAATGAAACGGAAAGCACTCGGTATCTGCCACTGGTTTCAGCTCTAACTGAGGACAGAGGATCCCTTTCAGCAGAAATGACAGCCAGACAGCATTGTCTATTGTCATTGGAAGTGTAAAATTAGTTCCAGTCCTGGGTAATCTGTGGTGGCTGTGATAGAGTGATGGCTGGAGCGTCAGAGGCCCAAACTCAGAACAGGACTGGACAATTTCTTACGAGCAAGGCTGTGGTCTGGCGCTCCCCCCAACCTACCTCCCCAAGAAATGTCTCCCAGAACATACCAGAAAGGGGGGATAATCCCACAAAAGACCGTAATAATAGAGAAAAACACTTAAAGAAAGAAAGACATGGAGAGAAAGAAAGAAAAGGTATCAGTTTCGACTAAGTGTTCTCCCTTGGAACAATGCAGACGATATTTTAATCTTAAACAATATACAGTGCAAAAAGCCGGCTCACAGAATGAATGTCAGTCTAAGCACAGACATACCAAACTGGTGTCGCTAAAAAAGACTAAATAAGACCTCAGCTCGAGGTCCAGAGCCAGTCAGCCACTAAGTTTGCCTTGGTTCTGGTTCTGATCTGCAAGTTGGACTGACTGATAAATGTAAGATGTGGCTAGTCTTAAGGACAGGTTGATCTTCTACATGTGGTTTGATGGCTAGAATACAAGATGGTTGACAAAAGAAAAGTAGTTCATGTCCTTTCCCATGCCACGTCCCTCTGGGCACTGTATGTATAAATATGAATGTGTGCGTGAGGTAGGGAAGTCTCTAAATTGTGTGCACGTGTGCCTGTGTTTGTGTGTGTCCAGTGTACTGTATGTGTGTGTGGGAGGTCATTGCAGGTGGGGTATCGTGTTGCGGATCCTGGGAGGTTAAATACAAGAGGGCACAGAGAGCGGCGAACTCGTTCCGCCCGACTGCTCCTGAAAACCGCCAGTCAGCCGAGTGTTAAGAGCAAGAGGCATCTGCCGTCTGACTCAAATCACCTTCCATCAGAGAAGCTGTGCCTCGTGACCGCAGGGCCACGCCACCTTTAACCCTCCAACAACCCTCTCTAATTAACTGTAGACCAGCTACCAGTCATCTCACAACTCTCTCTCTAACCAACTGTAGCCACCACCCTTACCAGTCAGCCACCATCCTCTCTAGTCAGCCAGCTACTAGTCAGATCCAACCCTCACCAATTACCACCTTCCACCCTCACCACCTACCAGCAACTGTCCCTCCACCCAGGATTTTCCAGTTGTGAGTTTCATTGAGTTCATCTCTGACTGAAAGAGGTGAGTGCATGTTGGCGCTGAATCATCCCGGAGAACATATAACTCAAACCTTCTCTCTTACAGACCTTGAAACGTACACGGATCCGAGCAAAACCAACAGTAGCCATTGCTACTGTACCAAACATTATATTCAACCTGCATATTGAAAAGGCAGGATCGAGTCCACATTGCAGATGAAAGCACAGAATCAGAAGCGGAGAGGAGAGGAAGGGAGGTGGGGCTTTCTTTCTAGCAATGGAAGAAGAATGCAGAATTGGGTTCTCTCAGAAAGTGCCCTTAATCCACACTTAACTCTATTACATATGGGACGCTTTGGTTAGGAGCGCAAAAGCCAGGGAAAACCATTCCAATAACAGCGCATCGCTGACTCCCTATTTAACACAATTATTAACAAACACAAAAAGGCTGTTACGGCATTTTGGGAAACGTTTTTAGATTTGGCTTTGAAAGGAAACTGGGCCACGGGAAGCTTTGATGTCTTAATTATGCTTTTTTCACCACCATAGAAACGGGGTGCTTATTCATGGAACAGAAGAGAGAGAGGGTGGGACAGAGGGAAGGAGAGAGAGAAGAGACAGACAAGAGAGAGAGACCGAGAGAGAGACAGAGGACAGACAGAGAGATGAGAGAGTGAGAGAGAGAGAGAGAGAGAGAGAGAGAGAGAGAGAGAGAGAGAGAGAGAGAGAGAGAGAGAGAGAGAGAGAGAGAGAGAGAGAGAGAGAGAGAGAGAGAGAGAGAGAAGAGAGAGAGAGAGAGAGAGAGGAGAACGAGAGAAAATGAATGAATTAACTATGAAAGTGCAAATCAGAGAGAGAAAAGGAGGAAGGAGCCCGATAGCTGGGAAGAGAGAGGGAAGTAGGGTGAGAAAAAGTGGAAGAGAGCAGGATGGGGTGAGAGATTGAAGAGATTAGGTCAGAGAGGGAGAAGAGTGAGGGACAGAGCTTAAGTATCAAACTGTGAAAAAGAAAGGGTCACGGAAGAGCCCCCCATGCATCACAGGGCCCAGTACTAGGGCAGTTGATTTACGGTTGTCTTCGGGTTGGTCAGGCAAGTGTGTGTGACCGGCATCTGTGTGCTTGCACCTGTGTGCTTGTCTGCAACATCTGTGATGTGTGTGTGTTTGTTATACAGGTATGAGTGTGAGTGTGTATGTGTTTGTGTGTGTGGATCTATGACAGGCCTTACCTGGGGGCTGACACTGGGGCCGTAGCCCATGCCGGGCGAGGACATGGAGTGTGGGCCCATGGGGGAGCTGATGACAGAGAATGGCGAGCCCAGGCCGTTCATGGGAGAACTCAGGGTGCTGATGGGAGAGTGCAGGGAGCCCGAGGGCCCCATGGAGGACGGGCTGAGCAGGGATGGGTGCATGCCCCGGTGGGACGTGGGAGAGCCCAGGGGAGACGAGGTCACCTGGCCTGATGAATCTACACAAGAGAAGAAAATGTGTCAGAATAAGCAGCGTCATTAAGACGTATTTTCGGCGTTATCAACATCAGCATCATCAGCAACATTATTTTCAATGTACTCTCAACGAGAGCAGTCTGTTATATTAATCATTACCACAACTGTCTAGCGGTATTAACTTGCAGTAAAAGCCTATAACTTTAGGATCTATTATGCCCCATACATTACACTGGATGTGATGAAAGACACCTTGCATTATAATTGTGGACAGCTGAGTGTAGCCATCTAAAGGCTTGGTGCCTGAAAATTACACAACCAATCCCATCTAATCTACTTCATGGGCCATATAGCAGCAATCTGCACAGTCACAGCTTGTTATGCTTCTCCCTGCCCACCTAAACCTCACGCCTCAGCGCCTCCTTTGGCTGTCTGCAGAGACAGAGACACAACCTGCAGCCCAGAGCCACAACCCTGACCCTGACCTTTTCACATCATAGCTGAACTTGAGTTCTGCTCTGCAGGGCTGGAGGACGACAGACAGACATACACTGAGTACACAAAACATTATGAACACCTGCTCTTTCCCTGACATAGACTGACCAGGTAAATCCAGGTGAAAGCTATCCCACTCTAAAGGTTCTTCACTAGAGAGAGCCTTCCTTTGCTCCCACTGTGTTATTCACTGGTCCCTCTCTCCGTGTCCCTCTCTCTCACTCTCTCTGTGTCCCTCTCTCTCACTCTCTCTGTGTGTGTCTCTCTGTCACGGTGTATGTGTGTGTCTCTCTCTCTGTGTGTGTGTGATCTCCTCTCTCTCTCTCTCTCTCTCTCTCTCATCTCTGTCGCTGTGTCTCTCTCGCTCTCTCTCTGTTGTGTGATCCTCTCTCTCTGTGTGCGTCTCTCTCTCTCTGTTTCTCATCTCTCTCTGGTGGTCTCTCTCTCCTCTGCTGTCGTCTCTCTCTTGTTGTGTGTGTGTCTCTCTCCTCTCTCTCTGTGTGTGTCTCTCTCTGTTGTGAGTGTCAATCTGTGTGTGTGTGGGTGTGTGTTGTTCTCTCCTCTGTGTGTGTGTCTCAATTCAATTCAATTTCAAGGGCACTTTATTGGATGGATACATATGTTAACATTTGCAAGCAAGTGAAGTAGAAATTAACACAAGTTGAAGTAAACAACACCAACAATGAACAGTAAACCTAACCACTCACAAAGTCTCCACATTGTCAATGTTCTATTATTTGCACAAATAGTGAAAGTACAGGAAGGGTAAAATAAATAAACAACATTAGACAGTCGGAAGTTACATACACTTAGTTGGAGTCATTAAGAACTATTTTTTCAACACGCCACAATGTCTCTGGTTTAACAAATTATAGTTTTGGCAAGTCGTATAGGAACATTATTGTTACGCATGACATAGAGTTCATTTTTCCAACAATTGTTGTACAGACAGATTATTTCACTGGTATCACACATTCCAGTGGGTCAAAGTTTACATTCACTAAGTTTTGACTGGTACTTAAACAGCTTGGAAAATTCCAGAAAATGTATGTTTCATGCTTGAAATTTGAGGCAATTTGGCGGTGACCTCTGGATGTATTCAAGTCTACCTTCAAAAGTCAGTCGCCTTTTGCTTGACATCAATGGGGAAAATGCAAAATGAATCAGCCAAGCACCTCAGGAAAAAGAATGTAGACCTCACAAGTCGTTCATCCTTGGGAGCAATTCAAATGCCTGAAGAGTTGACAACGTCATCTGGTATAAAAATAGTACGCAAGTATAAAACATCATGGGACCACGCAAGCCGTCCATACCACTCAGGAAGGAAAGCATGTCTGGCTTCTAGGATGAACTGTACTTTGGTTGCGAAAATGCAATCAATCCCAGAACAACAGCAAAGAACCTTGTGAAGATGCTGGAGAGGAACAGGTAAAAAAGTATCATATCCACAGTAAAAACAGTCACTACTATCGAACATTAACCTGAAGGCAGCTCAGCAAAAAGAAACCCACTGCTCCAAAACGCCATAAAAAAGCCAGACTACGGTTTGCAACTGCACATGGCGGACAAAGATCGTACTTTTTGGACAGAAAATCGCCTCCTCTGGTTGATGAAACAACAATTAGAACCTGTTCTGGCCATAATGACCTTTGTTATTGTTTGGAGGAAAAAGGGAGCTGCACAGCCGAAAAACACCATCCTAACCGTAAGCACGTGGGTGGCAGCATTCATGTATGTGGGTGCTTTTGCGCGGAGGGGACTGAGGCACTTCACAAAATAGATGCATCATGGGGCAGGAAAAATTATGTGAATATTACCTGAAGGCAACATCTCAAAGACATCAGTCAGGAAGTGTAAGAGTTGTCGCAAATAGCTTCCAAATGACAATGACCCCAAGCATACTCTCCAAACGTTAGTGGCAAATGGCTTTAAGACAACAAGTTCAAGGTGGTTGGGTCCATCACAAACCCTGGACCTCAATCCCTATAGAATGTGTGGGCAGAACTGAAGAAAAGCGAGTTGTCTGCGGCGAAAAGAGCCTACAAACCTGACTCAGTTACACCAGCTCTGTCAGGAGGAATGGGCCAAAATTCACCCAACTTATTGTGGGACGCTTGTGGAAGGCTACCCGAAACGTTTGACCCAAGTTAAACAATTTAAAGGCAATGCTACCAAATACTAATTGAGTGTAGGTAAACTTCTGACCCACTGGGAATGTAATGAAAGAAATAAAAGCTGAAATAAATCATTTTCTCTACTATTATTCTGACATTTCACATTCTTAAAATAAAGTGGTGTTCCTTTCTGACCTAAAACAGGGAATATTTACTAGGATTAAATGTATTTGGCTAAGGTGTATGTACCCTTCCGACTAAATATGGGTTGTATTTACAATGGTGTTTGTTCTTCAATGGTTGCCTTTTTCTTGTGGCAACAGGTCACCAATCTTGCGCTGTGATCGCACACTGTGGTATTTCACCCAGTTGATATGGGAGTTTATCAAAATTGGATTTGTTTTAGAATTCTTTGTTGATCTGTGTAATCTGAGGGAAATATGTGTCTCCAATATGGTCATACTGTCACGACTTCCGCCGAAGTCGGCTGCTCTCCTTGTTCGGGCGGCGTTCGGCGATCGACGTCACCGGCTTTCTAGCCATCGCCCCTCCATTTTTCATATGTACATTTGTTTTGTCTTGTTCCATACACACCTGGTTTTCATTCCCCAATCAATCTACATGTATTTAGTCCTCTGTTCCCCATCATGTCTTTGTGTGTAATTGTTCATTGTTAACGGTGTATGTTCACGCGCGATACTTTTATCATTTATGTTCCGTGTTTTTGGGCACTTATGTCATTTTTTGTGCCTATTATTGAACGGAATAAAAGTGCACCTGTTTACTCTACCCTGCTCTCCTGCACCTGACTTCGCCTCCCTTACACAGCCTTAACACATACATTTGGCAGGAGGTTAGGAAGTGCAGCTCAGTTTCCACCTCATTTTGTGGGAAGTGTGCACATAGCCTGTCTTCTTTTGAGAGCCAGGTCTGCCAACGGCGGCGTTTCTCAATAGCAAGGCTATGCTCACTGAGTCTGTACATAGTCAAAGCTTTCCTTAAGTTTAGGTCAGTCACAGTGGTCATTAATGTGTCAAGTAATTATCTTTTTATTTTTTCATGATTTGGTTGGGTCTAATTGTGTTGCTGTCCTGGGGCTCTGTGGGGTCTGTTTGTGTTTGTGAACAGAGCCCCAGGACCAGCTTGCTTAGGGGACTCTCCTCCAGGTTCATCTCTTTGTAGGTGATGGCTTTGTTATGGAAGGTTTGGGAATCGCTTCCTTTTACGTGTTTGTAGAATTGAAGAATTTATAGAATTCTTTGTAGAATATTTTCTGGATTTTGATCATTAGTGGGTATCGGCCTAATTCTGCTCTGCATGCATTATTTGGTGTTTTATGTTGTACACGGGGGATATTTTTGCAGAATTCTGCATGCAGAGTCTCAATTTGGTGTTTGCCCCATTTTGTGAATTCTTGGTTGGTGTGCGGACCCCAGACCTCACTATAAATGATTCAAGTATTTTTTGCCAGATCCTAATTGGTATGACGAATTTTATGTTCCTTTTGTTGGCATAGAAGGCCCTTCTTCCCTTGTCTTTCAGCTCATTCACAACTTTGTGGAAGTTATCTGTAGTGCTGATCTTTAGGCCGAGCTATGCATCGTTTTTTTGTGTGCTCTAGGGCAACGGTATCTAGATGGAATTTGTATTTGTTGTCCTGGCGACTGGACCTTTTTTGGACAACCATTATTTATTATTTTTGCTGTCAGGCCCCAGGTCTCGCAGAATCTGTGCAAAAGATCTAGGTGCTGCTGTAGGCCCTCCTTGGTTGGCGACAGAAGCACCAGATCATCCGCAAACAGTAGACATTTGACTTCAGATTCTAGTAGGGTGAGGCCGGGTGCTGAAAACTGTTCTAGTGTCCTCGTCAATTCGTTGATATATATGTTGAAGAGGTTGGGGCTTAAGCTACATCCCTGTCTCATCCTACGGCCCTGTGGAAAGAAATGTGTGTGTTTTTTGCCAATTTTAACCGCACACTTGTTGATTGTCTACATGGATTTTATAATGTCGTATGTTTCTTCCCCAACACCACTTTCCATCTATTTGTACAGCAGACCCTCATGCCAAATTGAGTCAAACGATTTTTTGAAATCAACAAAGCATGAGAAGACTTTGCCTTTGTTTTGGTTTGTTTCTTTGTCAATTTGGGTGTGCACGGTGAATACATGGTCTGTAGTACGGTAATTTGGTAAAAAGACAATCAGACATTTGCTCAGTACATTGTTATCACTGAGGAAATGTATGCGTCTGCTGTTAATGATAATGCAGAGGATTTTCCCAAGGTTGCTGTTGACGCATATCCCATGGTATTTATTGGGGTCAAATTTGTCAATTTTATAGATTGGGGTGATCAGTCCTTGGTTCCGAATATTGGGATGACGTTAAAGAGTTTAAGTATAGCCAATTGGAATTTGTGGTCTGTAAATTTGATCATTTCATTGAGGATACCATCAACACCACAGACCTTTTGTTCTGTAGTTCATTCAGTGTAATTGTAGAATCCATCTCTCTGTCTCTCTCTCTCACACACACACTCTCTCTCTCACCCCCTCTCACGCTGCATATCTCTCTTTCTCTCAAATCTTATTTCCGTTCTCTCATTCTCTCTCTTCCTTTCTCCTTCATGCCTCTTCCTCTGCTACCTACCTTGTCAAGGTGGCTAACAACATAAGCTGGCTTTCAGTGCACCTTCAATAAGAACTTTCCACAAACAAATGTGTTTGTGACACTCCAATTTCCATGCTGGAGACCTAGAGGCATTATGCAGTGATTGAGAGCAGGTCTCATCCATCCTGCCATGTTCCATAAGGGTCTGAATTCCTCCGTTTTATGCGCAGCAAAATAAAACTGATGGATTGCTCAATAGGTGACAGTTGAGAATAACAACAAGTCCAGTTGGGAGCGTTCTCCAGCAGAGCTTTGTCTCACTGACATCACAGGCCGGTGTGTGTGTATGTGTGTGTGTATTGTAGTTACTTCCTCAGTGACAGGGGGACATGGTGGGGAGGCTTTGTGCCCCTCGGTCTCTCCTGATCAGCAGGCTTCCTAGCAGCAGCCAGGTTGTCTGCTCAGCCAAGCCAAACACTTCCCCTGCGTCCTGCTCTCCTCACGAGCACTTCCTGCAAACACGCCACTACCTCACAGTTACACGCACACAGGCTGGGAGGGAGGGGCGGCCCTATCCACTCCCAAACAAACACAAAGCCATTTAATAAATGGCCAACTAATCTCCATGTATATCAGTTCTAGAATGAATCCTCGGACTGATGATGTTCAAGTGTTTCCGTCCTCATAATTACATTTTCTTCCTAAAATAAAATCAGCCCAATTCCTAAAAAAGCTCTGCCTGAGCCAGCACTTCCCCAAATCCATCCTCCAATTGGGTTTTAATTCAGGGAGATAAAGCAGGGGAGATAAAGCAGGCTGTGGTATTAGGGCTGCCAGTCTGTCATTGTGGGGCTTCAGCGGGGGGGTTGCAGGCTAGCTGACAGAGAGAGGAGAGGAGGCCCAGGTTGAGGCAGGCAGGCCCACCCTCAGGTTGATGTGAGAGAGCCAGGAGGTGGGGCAGCTCAAGCCTTTTTCTCTCTCTCTGGCTGTCATCAGGGGACCAGGGCTCATTGAAGAGACCAGTGCAGGAGGACTAAAGAACATGACTGTATGGCTGCTGAGTGCTGACCTTGCTTTGCATCAGGTTGATTCTGTGTTTAGTCCTAAGTGTATGACTCCATTTAGTTTCGTTAACCTCATTTACTATAAATGGTTACATTGTGCTGTATGTGTGTGTGTGTGGGGGGGATACCAGAGCAGGATTATAGATGGATGAAACGGGCTCTGGCTCTAATCGCACAGCTGGTGGTGAGACGGGGATCAGCCGGGAGGGCGTGGGGGGGAGGGGGATGAGGGTGAGGCAGGAATGGCCGGGGGGGGGGCGCGGGGTCGGGGGGTCACTACACAACTGCCAGTCTCTTGACCACCATGATTACCGAGAGTGACCACTGCTTTGAGCGCTTGACCCAACTTTACATTACTCCTCGTAAAATGGCAGCAGGAAAGAAATCAAATGCAATATATATCGGCTTCTACCCTGCTTACTTAGCTGAGGTCTATTGACCTGTGTATTCCAGGGCTAATGACTACCTTGTAGCTCCTCCCAGCTCTACTAGGCCCTCTACTAGCCCTTCTACTAGCAAGCTCACTAATGCTTTCATTTCCAGCTCATTTTGTCTTTCCACACTTCTCGTTATTTGTTCTCGACCTTTGGGCTAGAGAAGTTGAAACATGTTTTTACATTTCCCTCTAAGGAACAGGGCAAGCTCCAGAGCAACTGTTTGTACTACCGTGCACCACACATAAATATGCTCACAAGATTAGATAAAGAGAGTGTAAAAGCAAAGCTGGAGATGAGGAGAGAGTGGGGGGGGAGGAACAGGTTGAGCAGCATCCAAACATGATGTGGCAGGCATCCAGTTCCCCTCTTGTTGCCAATACAAAAGTGTGATAAAGTTGGGACTCATGTTTTGGGATGTGGAGATAAAAAAGTGTTTTGAGTTCTCTTGTTCTGAGGGCTTTCAGCCTTTGCCGCCTGTCCAGGCTGTTGACTTTGGCCCAGCGCTGCTAGGCACACAAAACCACAACTGACAGATACAAATGAGCAAAGTTTAGGCCCATCTCCAAAAGGCAGGCGCCGGCAGAGTTTCAACACTAACCCTCCGCACCACTGGCAGGACTCTCCCCTTGTGCTTTGCCTCCCCTTCTTCCCTCCCTACGTATGATGTGTGATGTCTTTGTAGAAAACCAACTCAAGTCCTCTCCTTCAGCTGATTGTTACATGCCATAATTTGTTTATAGGATGTGAAGGAGCTGAGACGGAAAAGATGTTGTGGCTCTCAGTATTGCTTCATTCTGTAAAGGGAGGCCTGACACTATACAGGAGTCGACACTGGAGAGCAGGCTGGGAAGGGAGTGGGGTTGGGGGGTGTCCCGAGAGAAACGGTGGGGGGGGGTGTAATGTCAGGGAGCACGCCGCATAGACATGAAGGAAGGAGGGAGGAAAAGGAGGGAGGGAAGGGAGGAAGGAGAGGACGAGCCTCCTTAGAAGCACAGCCCAGGACCTCACACCAGCAGTGGAAAAGACTGCCAGGAGACCTGACTGCATGACTAATGTCTCACTTGAAAAGAAAATGGGGTTCATTATTAACTGTCTCCTCTCTCTCGCTCTCTCCTCTCTCTCTCTCTCTCTCTCTCTCTCTCTCTCTCTCTCTCTCTCTCTGTGTGTTCTGGATGGTTGAGAGTACAACTGAGCCACAGAAGGTTGACGTTTAGTTTATCTCTATGGAACAGTTACATCATCATCATGCATGGAGAACAAAGCCACTTTGCATTCCTCTGAGGCAGAGAGCATAATAAAACCAAGCCCAAACCATCCTCATTGGCTCACAAGCCCATTCTTACAAAGCCGAGTCTGTGCTCCAAGAGTTCTCTGAAGAGACACTCAATAGGTTGGATCCTGTTAGTCTGTACTGGTGTTTAAACACAGGGCTGTTGTTCAGTTTCAAAAGACCAGGGATTATTAGTTTCAACACAGTGGACCGGTGAGTCAGTAACTGACGACCCGCTTGGTCATGTGCTTTCAGAGCTGTGTGTGTTGGTGGCAGAGATGGGATCTAGGATGGGTTCTTAAGGCACCGCAAGACCATCAGCTCTGTGTTAAAGTGCCTCTGCCACAACCAGGTGGTCCTGCATTAGGAATAAGAACACCCCCGAACCAGACTCAAACAGAGAGAACCTAGGGAACCCAGTGTGTTCCCTGCGCCTCTCTCATCTCTCTCCCCAACTGCCCCCCGACATAATTCAACTAGCCAGCGTCACCGAGGAGGATTTGGTTGGAGGATGTGGGAGAGAGAGGGGGGATGAAGTGAAAAGAGAGTCTCTGAAATCCCTGAACAACACAGACGTCTAGTTTCCATGATGCAATCCTCCTTCCTGCAGTCCCAGGATGACTCAACGTCAATGCCCACCACACGCCACTCTCTCCAGTCACTTCACTCTGACATTGAAATACATACAGCAAATGCCGACCCATAGACCTCTCTAGAGCCATAACAATGTCATAAAGACATCTCCACGAAGCATAAGACTGGTATGGAGATGAGCCTTGGAGCCGTATGCCGCCTTAGCAGGGTTCAGTCTCAGACCCTATGCACAATGGCTTTTCCATGCTGCGCTCTTGGCAGCGGCCCACTCTAGAAATGATGCCATTGCTGAGAAACAGTCCAGGAAAAAAGCGATAATTTCACAGATTTTCACAGCCACGTTCTCAGCCCCAACACCAACGGGAGCCATGTTAAAGCTTCCATCCTCCTGGTGAATCACTCACACGTTGTCCGCCATCATTACAGTGGCTATGCTAATAAACCAACGCTGAAGTTTGGGCTTTCTTGTTGACGCAGCCTTGTGCCGCCACATCCCTCTTAAAAGCTCCACGCAAAATGTATTATTCACAGAGATGTTTGGAGGTAGGATGAATGTAGGAGAGGCAGCCCTGTGCAGGCAGCTGCAGCAGTGAGGATGAAACAGCCGTCATTAGCATTTCTCAGGGAGGTTCTGGAAGGAGGGGGAAAAAATAACACCTGCCCAACAGACCCACGCCGCCGTTGCATAAACCCAAGGCCCAAAAATATAACTTCATTGGAGTGCTTTACCTACTTTACCTCTGATTCAGCAGAGAAATGGCAAGAAACTACTTCTGGTGTTGTGTCTGCCACAGATAGGGGAATCCAGGATGCTTGGCCAGAATAGTGCCAGACCACCATATTCTCCTGAGTGACAATATCATACTTTCATTACGATCCTCCTCACACTCTTTATCAATAACTGAACTACTGCACTGCTTATTATTCTGAATTTCTCAATGCAGGATAAATTGTGTGTGTGAGTGTGAGTGTGTTCACGTGTTTACTCATTAATCAGGGAGACTCTTTCTCTGGGTTTGTAGAAACAGGCTAATCTGGTCCACACAGTTTTAACAGTCAGAGTAAATATTACAGCCTGGTGTGTTTACTGTGTGGCAGGGGAGAGCTGGGAAGACAGGATAGGGGGGCTAAGGTCCAGCCAACAGGGGAAGTAAGCCTACCCACTGGGCACACACTGGTTGAATCAGCGTTGTTTCCTGTGCCCAGTGGGTAGCCATGGAGGAGGATCACGTGACGAGGCATGGCAAAACTCCAAGAACAGACTCTCTCCATTCATCTGTCAACTCACAAAGAGCAGTTAGACATAGTGTGGGGTGTTATGGTAAGGACCCTGGGCATAAGAGGCTCTTATTCACATCTAGACCTCCCTCAAAAACACCTGTACAATATAATAATCAACAACAAAAATAGTACTGGTCAAGAGTGTTGGGACCGAGAGTAGAATACAACTCCATGAGAGTAGGATGCAACTCCATGAGAGTAGGATACAACTCCATGAGAGTAGAATACAACTCCATGAGAATAGTATACTACTCCATGAGAGTAGGATACAACTCCATGAGAGTAGGATACAACTCCATGAGAGTAGAATACAACTCCATGAGAGTAGGATACTACTCCATGAGAGTAGGATACAACTCCATGAGAGTAGGATACAACTCCAAGAGAGTAGGATGCAACTCCATGAGAGTAGAATACAACTCCATGAGAGTAGAATACAACTCCA
>NC_036842.1:16257402-16261582 GCF_002910315.2 Salvelinus sp. IW2-2015
ACCCACACTACCCCCCAGGTGTGGTGAAGGTCACCCCCAACCCACACCTTACCCCCGTCAGTGTGGTGAGGTCCCCCACCCACACCTACGCCCAGCTGGAACACCCCCCACTTACCCCCAGTGTATGTGAGTTCCCAACCCCCAGTGTGTTGACGGCTCACCCCCACCGCACACTACCCCCAGTTGTGGTGAGGTCACCCCCCTACCACACCTCCCCCCAGTGTGGTGAGGTCCACCCCACACCTACCCCCGTGGTGAGGTCACCCCCACCCACACCTACCCCCCAGTGTGGTGAGGTCCCCCACCCATACCTATCCCCAGTGTGGTGAGGTCCCCCCCCCACACCCTACCCCCAGTGTGGGTGAGATCACCCCCCACCACAAACCACCCCCCAGTGTGGCGAGGCCCCCCCACACCTACTCCCCAGTGTGGTGAGGTCACCCCCACCCACCCCTACTCCCCAGTGTGGTGAGGTCACCCCCACCCACACCCACCCCAGTGTGGTGAGGTCAACGCCCCACCGAAACCTACCCCCAGTGTGGTGAGGTCAACCCCCCCCCACGCTCAACACCTTAACCGCCCCAAGTTGTTGCGTGAGGGGTCACCCCCCACCCACAGCCTACCCCCAGTTGTGGTGAGGTCATTGAGGACTTAGGAGTCGACAGTGCCTGCTGAAGGAAGCAGAGAGTGGGGTTTGTAAAGCATGGAGTTTGTATTCTAACTCTCATGGAGTTTGTATTCTAGCTCTCCATGGAGTTTGTGTGTGTTTTATCTTTTATGGCGTTGTATTCTACTCCATTGAGTGTATTCTACTGCTCATGGGTCGTTAATCCACTCTAACAGTGGAGTTGTATCCTACTCTATGGAGTTGTATTTACTCTCATGGAGTAGAATCCTACTCCATGGAGTTGTATTCTACTCTCATGGAGTTGTATTCTTACTCTCATGGAGTTGTATTCGTACTCTCATGGAGTCAGTATCCTACTCTCATGGAGTTGTATTCTACGGGGGGTGACCTCACCACACTGGGGGGTAAGTGTGGGTGGGGGGTGACCTCACCACACTGGGGGGTAGGTGTGGGTGGGGGGTGACCTCACCACACTGGGGGGTAGGTGTGGGTGGGGGGTGACCTCACCACACTGGGGGGTAAGGGTGGTTGGGAGCTCAGGATGAGGGCCATTGTTTTCTCCGGCAGTCATGACGAGATGAGATGCGATCCGACAGCAGAACGGCAACTGTTGTGGGAGACTCCGGGAAGCCTAAATGAAGGTATTATTCTCCTCTCCTCAACTCTGCTTTTACTGTCTGACAAGGCCCCTATCCCATCTGCGAACCAACATGTATTGTGAAAAAAAGAAAAGACACGACAAAAAAACTTCAATGCTGGATAAGTGGCTGAAAGGAACTCAAATAGGCCACCCATACCATCTCTGTATGTGGGCCGCTAACGACCATCATTTGATACGGAATGTTGACATAACCTCAGTCTTTTTTCCCCCGCTGACACAACCGACTTCATTAATGATTTAACTCTCTCCCTCCCTCCCGTTCCTCTCCCCATGGTTGTTCTGTCAGTGGGATGAAAGATTCTTTCCTCTGGCTGTGAGAGAGCGAGCAGAGCGGCCTGGTTGACTCTGAAGTGGCTGGAGAGGTGATGGAGGCGCGGTTAGCCACGGCTAAGTGCCAGATAAGCTGCAAATTACCGGTGCCATCGCTAACGGTGGCCTTGCTGCCAACACTGTGATCCACTGATATGGTCTAATTGTTCTCTTTAACTCCGAGGTGATATGCTGTCTCCCCCTGTGAGCCAGCGCCACCCACCCACCCACCCAGCCAGCCCCATCAGCAGCAGCGCTAGCTGGGGAACAAAATAGCAGATGCTGCTCAGAGCAGAGCAGAGCTGGGCCAGGCCAGGCAGCACTACACTACACTCTCCATCCAGTGTGCCTGGCTGCCACAGGGGCTGATCTCTTCTGGAGAGCTCTCTCTTCAGTGACATTGATTTAGAGGAGTTTGGAGAGCAGCCAAAAGGCAGGGAGTTTGATTGGCACCTGATGGAGTGATTCTCTGAATGACCCCGGCACAATATTGATAAAAACAGCATGCATTAGTAAATGGGCTTGTGGACATGCTCAGTTGCATGTAGCATGACGGTGTTCCTGACATCTCTATCATATCACTGCTCCTATCTCCATGGGTGAGTCCATGGGATCTCAGTCTTACTGTATGGCTAGTCACACACTCCTGTCATCTTCATGGCCAGGCCAATACACGGCCAGAAGTTGAAATCCAGACAGGTGGGCTCTGGTGGGCAGCTCAGCCACACACAAACACACACACTCTTTCCATTTTAGTCCAAATCCATCTTAGTATTTACCTGCTTGTCAGAGAACTCCATTACAGCCAACTCTCATAGCTCCCCGAGTCCCTTTGAGCCTTTCAGCTGCAGCAATGAGCCCTTTGTGTGACAGCCTGAGAATAACACTCATCAAGCTACGGCGGCACATGCTTACTTCTACATCAGAGAGAGAGAGAGCGAGAGAGAGAGAGAGAGAGAGAGGCAGCATCCCGGCCCCCAAGCTCTACCACTCTCCTCTCCTCCGGAGCTGTGTCTGTCTGACAATGGTGGGGTTGATCAGAGCGGGAGCGAGACAGGACATGGAAAGGTAATTACTGAAGCAGGACAACCTGTGGAGTCCTCCCTGGAGAAGATAACTACATCTGCTGCCGCCCGGCCGCTCGGCCATCCCGAACTCCTCTGGCTCTCTGAAGCCTCATTACTTTGTCAGCGGCAGTGCGGCGCTACGTTAAAATGGCGTTAACAGCTAGCGCTAGGTAGGAAGCCCTGCTCTTACACAAAACAGAGCAGCTCCGGATGGGGCACAGGCTCTGAGAGAAAAACAGCGCTTGGAGTTCGTAGATGGAATATTACGTCGGAGCCGTGAGAGCCTGTAATCGGCTCCGCCGTGGATCACCTACTATTATTAAGAAGATAGTCCAGCTTATTTTCTGTATTACAGGTTTGCTTTAATCAGGAGGACATGGCACAGCTCTGATTACAGCACTGTAGGTTTCTCAACATGGTCACATGGCAGTAAGAGCTGCTCATTGCAAGGACTATTTGTGTGTTCTCTGTAATATGGTTTTTAGTAACCACGGTGAATAGAGGCATTCAGGAAGCTATGATTCAATGCTGAGCTTCCGCTTTTGTTTGCCCTTTGAAATTGGATGCAAGAACTGGAGCTCAAATCACAGCTGCGAGCCTTATCTACCCGTCTCGTTGCCAAAACACACACGCACACAGTTTGATATCAAAAAGCAACAGGCTAGATGTAGATTATAACTAAGAGCTTGTAAGTAAGCATTTCACTGTAAGGTCTACACCTGTTGTATTCGGCGCATGTGACAAAGACAATTTGATTTGATTTGAACTACAATTTACAAATGGTTCAGAACTGCCAGTCACATTCATTCTCACTTTCAATGGTCATCATAAAATGTGTCGTTATGAGCAGCTATGTAGACTGAGGCCCCAGTAGGGTGAGCTGCAGAAGTCTTGGCCTGAGTAGCTCAGTTGTGCATCACCCTGCAGGGTAGCTGGGGACCAGCAGCCCCTGCTTTTACGAGGTGTGAGGGGAGTGTGGTGGTCAGGACCTGTGGTTTCCCCAGGCCTGAAGAACTCTTCAGTGGAAAACCACAGGGTCCATTTAGTCGCCACTCAAGCCTCGGCAATTAGACCGAGAGAGGGAACAGAAAAGCTTAGACTAGCTTGCTATGCAGCCTGAAACCATGTATGGGTAGGACTGAGGCTTCGTAAAACCATCAGACCACAGTGATTCATTATAACAATTATTGCAGAGCAAAAACAGGCTGGCCATTCGTTCTACTGGTCACACCACACTGAGGAATCTAGCAGTAGTTATCTGCTGTTCTGTGCCTCTGTGGCGGGTTTTTCAGGGCCTGGCGACTGGCTATTTCTGTAGCGAGGCCGTCCTGTTCCACTAGAAGTACTCAGAGAGGGGTTGTGAATACATCTGATGATGGTAATACATGGTAATGATAGCAAGAGACTTGGCCTCAGTATCTGTAAAAATGGATCACATACGGGAAACTTTGAAAGGTGTATCTTGGTGTGTGTACATGTGTGGATTTGAGTGTGTGTGTGTGTGTGTGTGTGTGT
>NC_036842.1:16261587-16263388 GCF_002910315.2 Salvelinus sp. IW2-2015
GTGTGTGTGTGTGTGTGTGTGTGTGTGTGTGTGTGTGTGTGTGTGTGTGTGTGTGTGTGTGTGTGTGTGTGTGTGTGTGTGCATTTTGCCCTTGGCCTCTGTCAAAAGCAGTTGTTTCTACGCATCACTCCACATGGAGATTTGAGGGAGATATTATCATGGGCCATAAAAACGGTAATTTCTCTCTGACATGTCACATGACATACATGGGTATGTTTCCATGTCATTTAGGATAACAGATCCTTTTGAATCTGCGTCAAGACAGAGAAAAGAAGCTGGTTCCCATTTCAGTTTGGAAAAACTAACAAAGCATAGGAGCCGTTTCAGTGGAAAGCCTGAATTTATTGACCATATAACAAGCCTTTGAAATATTTTTTTCAAATATTTTTTTCCTGATTATTATTATTTTGTTCTGGGCTGTGCAGTGCTGGGGCTCTGTGTAATGAAACCCAAATGTAGAATGATCTGGCTCTTGGCCCTGTTCTGTGCTGGAGCAGAGCAGCAAGGTGGCCCCAGCCCTCCCCAGAAACACAGAGACTGCAGTCCTCTAGTCGAGACCCCAGGGGCGGGACTGAGTGGGGGTTGGAGCTGAGGTGGGGGCTTCTCTGGGAAACTATGTGTCTACGTGCTGCAGGAAGAGGCCTTGCAAGCCAGGGGGAACACACAAGCCTCACGTGGGGGGGGGGGGGGGGGGGTTATATTGAATGTGTACTTTGGATCTTCCAGTCAACTCTCAGAAAACAAACAACAACATAAAACCCAGGAGGGGGGGCGATAAAGGGGACGGGAACTGTGGAGGGGGGCAGTCGTGATTCCAAGACAAATAAGCAGAATCATAAAATACAGTCGTTCTATAGAAGGATGATCCCCAAACCCATGTCTGTCTCTCACACACACAATATAGAACACCATGGATATGAATATTTGGCTAGCAGAAGCGTACTGAGGTTTCAGCGTACACATACTAAGTCAGAGGACAAGGCGTAAGGCCTGTCCAACAGACACTGGCAACAAAAACACCAGGACCTCGTCCAGCCATTCACCAGACATCAAAGCAGATGACTGCTTCACGCCAGACATCAAAGCAGATGACTGCTTCACGCCAGACATCAAAGCAGATGACTGCTTCACAAAGCCAGCCATCAAGCAGATGACTGCTTCACGCAAGACATCAAAGCAGATGACTGCTTACGACCAAGACATCAAAGCAGATGACTGCTTCACGCCAGACATCAAAGCAGATGACTGCTTCACGCCAGACATCAAAGCAGATGACTGCTTCACGCCAGACATCAAAGCAGATGACTGCTTCACGCCAGACATCAAAGCAGATGACTGCTTCACGCCAGACATCAAAAGCAGATGACTGCTTCACACCAGACATCAAAGCAGATGACTGCTTCACACCAGACATCAAAGCAGATGATGCTTCACGCCAGCATCAAAGCAGATGACTGCTTCACGCCAGACATCAAAGCAGATGACTGCTTCACGCCAGACATCAAAGCAGATGATGTTCACGCCAGACATCAAAGCAGTTGACTGCTTCACCAGACATCAAAGCAGATGACTGCTTCACACCAGACATCAAAGCAGATGACTGCTTCACACCAGACATCAAAGCAGATGACTGCTTCACAATACATCAAAGCAGATGACTGCTTCACGCCAGACATCAAGCAGATGACTGCTTCACACCAGACATCAAAGCAGATGACTGCTTCACACCAGACATCAAAGCAGATGACTGCTTCACACCAGACAAACATCTACTCAGAACACAACATAACATATTTACAGC
>NC_036842.1:16263413-16289510 GCF_002910315.2 Salvelinus sp. IW2-2015
AGACATCAAAGCAGATGACTGCTTCACACCAGACATCAAAGCAGATGACTGCTTCACACCAGACATCAAAGCAGATGACTGCTTCACACCAGACAAACATCTACTCAGAACACAACATAACATATTTACAGCCAGTTATGGGTTTGGGTTGAGATTCCAATCAATAGAAAACAGGTGCAAATCAAACACAGCATGAGACAGAGAAGTCATGATGATAACAAAACCCTGCTGGCTAAAATCTTAGCTCCAAAAAATGCATAGTTCACGAAACATCCTTGCATCAGTCTCTACACTGTAAGCGAGTAGCCTATTGCACTATAGGGATCACTATTGCGAGCGATTCTCCAGTTGTTTCTGCCAGATAGGAGGACAGAGGGCCATCATAACTGAGTACACAGATCATGTGTGCCTGGGGAGGTGATTTTCAGGACAGCACCAGATCAAACAAGGACTCATCCCTCTGATGCACTACAGGCAGGTGATCCTAGCGGGAGAGACACACTGCAATTATACTGGGGTGAACCATGGACCAAGTGAACCATCATAATAAGCATTATCTGGTGAGTAATTCATGAAGCGGGGAGGATCAAACCAACACACTGTTCTTTTCTCGCAGTGATTCGGTCTCTCTCTCTCTCTCTCTCTAAGGGCGTCCCTAGAGGAGGATGATAATCCCAGTTCGGGAGAGTCGGTCTTGTCTTTCATGTCCTGGGAAGACGCATTGGGCTGAGTACTGGTGGATCCCTGCCTGCATCTGCAGAGGCCTGTGTCAGCTGCGTCTCCCCTCTCCTCCTTCTCTAACCACTAAACCTGCCCGAGACAGGCACTCGGAGTCGATAGTATGCTGTTCGACTGTTTACATCTTGACCACCACACTCTCTTTCTGTATTTTGTCTCAGTCAGTCAAGAGGAGGGAGAGATCTGTACTGTAGTTCTGTGTTACATCTAGCCCCTATGAGAAAGTCCTGGTGAGCAGGTCATATCAGCCATCACAGAGGTTTTTCAGTAGATTAAATATGAGAGTGTCTGAGCTCAGCTTGCCTGTCTAAGAGCTCATCTCCTCTCTTGTCTGAGCTGGACAGCTTGTATTTTAGGAGAGGGCCAAGATGTAAGCGCTTAATCCTTTATAATACATGCTTGTATTCCTTCTCTCTGCTCAGCTAGGCCTATTTCAATGCACACTCACACACACACGCACCAATCCCAAACCCATCTCCTGCCTTTAATGACTCCAAACCTGTAATACTCCTTAAAAGGCAACAATTTGAGTCATACATTGAAAGGCTCTACACAGAACAACGGCCTCTCAGTCCTATCTAAAGGTTGCTTTTCTAATGGGACGGCACGCTATGGAAGAATGATGCAATGCATTTGATGTGATATTCATGCTGGGAAAGTCATTTTCTGGAAAGTTTATTTCCATGTGATAAAATCCATATTTCTTTGCCTATGCCTTCCAGGCACGTATGACCATGAATCGAGTGTTATGATTGGCTAGGCGACAGAGACCAAAAGTGAGTGTTAGGATTGGAATAGGGAGCGACGCTCCAGAGAAACAGGTGTGTTTCATTGGCTCTGATGGATATGCCCATAGTTTGGAGCGCGTGATTGGTCGAAAAGGACACCGCCATCCTAGGAGGAAGCTGCTGATGCCTGGTATGTTTGTGGGCATGGAGGCACCGGGGGCACAGGGTACAGACCACCTGGATCCTGGGCCTCAAAGGCTGGCCTGACAGAGTCAATCTGAACAACGTTGTACAGAAGACACAGAGGAAGCCTGCAGACTTCCTCACTCTTCCATTGTTACTGGCAGCAGGCCAACAAACACACACAGTCCAACCAGAATTATTTAAAAAGGAGCTTCAGCTCGGGATTTTCCACAGTTAGGAGATTTTTTTCTGCTTTGCCTTGTGGCAAGACAGGAGATTAAACGGCTGAAAATCACATGAACGGCAAACTTTAAAATGGGAAAATGACTTGGTCTTTTTGAGAAATCAGTGTTTTGGAGGGTAAAATGCGTCATCATTTCAGTGTACTATTCAAAAACAAATTAGGTGAATGAAGAAGCAAACAACAACATTCGATCACAACAGGAAAACTCTTTCATACACAAAATGGCTATACAAATCAAAATACCCTCAAAACACACAGCATATACTRTAGTAATACCAAGAGCCACCACACTGTGTTGAAGCTATGTGTCAGTCAGCCCTATATCACAACTTTAATAATTAATTCAGCCATATGCTTCAGTCATCCCAGCCCAGGCTTAGACAGAAGCCTTTGCATTACAACAGGGTTGACCTATAGTGACCCAGGCACTTGGCCTCAGTTACTAACTCTGCTATGGAGCCTCAGCCTACAGTAGGGCCACAGTCAGGACTCAACTCCCCATCTCTGTTGATTTCTCCTGTCCAATCTTCTCCTCTCGTCATCTTCTGTATCTTTTTCTCTTCATTCTATTTTGTCCTTCAATTCAGTCTCCTTTCCTCTCTCCTGTTTTCCTCACTCCCATCCTCTAGTCCCCTCCATCCTCCTCTATGAGCCCAGGCTGCCATCACAAACAGCCCCGCTGGGCAGGGTGGATGTGATGTGGGATTCCCCTCCTCCCCTGTGGGCCAGGGCCACGGTGTGGTGTTCTGACTGGGGGACCAGAGAAAACAACCTCCCCTCATCAGAGGAGCTGAGTCGGGCCAGGCCAGGCTAGAGATCAGAGGAGTTCAGTGGGACTGGGGTTACTGCAGAGGAAGCCCTCTCCCTGGGGGTGTCAGAAGGAAGGGTGGGGGTATGTGAGGTGGACAGAACCCCTGCGTTCACTCACTGCCTCTAGAGATAAGGCATGGAGCCTTCACATCCCACACAGTGACATGATTAACATGCCAATTAGGCCAGGAAGCTAGCAAGCCCCCAGGGCTCCCTTTTTATCCCAAAAATACACTTGTACATACACACACACCGAGAATAATACTATACACATAAAAAGATACACACACAGGCCTGACTGGGCATGAACACATAAAAACACATAGACAAATGGAATTCCTAAATACACTACATGACCAAAAGTATGTGAACACCTGGACATCGAACATCTCATTCCAAAATCATGGGCATTAAAATAGAGTTGGTCCCCCCTTTGCTGCTATAACAGCCTCCACTCTTCTGGGAAGGCTTTCCACTAGATGTTGGAACATTGCTGCGGGGACTTGCTTCCATTCAGCCACAAGAGCATTAGTGAGGTCGGGCACTGATGTTCCTCCCAAAGGTGTCCGGGGGTTGAGGTCAGGGTTCTGTGCAGGCCAGTCAAGTTCTTCCATACCGTTCTCGACAAACCATTTCTGTATGCTCCTCGCTTTGTGCACGGGGGTATTGTAATGCTGAAAAAGGAAAGGGCCTTCCCCAAACTGTTGCCACAAAGTTGGAAGCACAGAATCGTCTAGAATGTCATTGTATGCTGTAGGGTTAAGATTTCCCTTCACTGGAACTAAGGGGCCTAGCCCGAACCATGAAAAACAGCACCAGACCATTATTCCTCCTCCGCCAAACTTTACAGTTGGCATTATGCATTCGGGTAGGTAGCGTTCTCCTGGCATCCGCCAAACCCAGATTTGTGATTCATCACTCCAGAATGCGTTTCCACTGCTCCAGAGTCCAATGGCAGCGAGCTTTACTCCACTCCAGCCGATGCTTGGCATTGCGCATGGTGATCTTAAGCTTGTGTGCGGCTGCGCGGCCATGGAAACCCATTTCATGAAACTCCCGACGAACAGTTCTTCTGCTGACGTTGCTTCCAGGGGCAGTTTGAAGGGGTCTCCACATACTTTGTATATATAGTGTATGATGGACTGTATGCATACACACATTCCTATCACTATCTCTACTCACCCAATCTCTCTCTCACACACAACAACACCTTGACAGATAATACTGTTCTTCCAAAATCCCACCTGGCCTCTTTTCTCTTATCTATGGGCCTCTCATCCAAGAGATTGAGCCAGCCAAACACACACAGACTGATGCTCTTTAAATCAGCTTTATTTCAGGGACGCACACAAAGGAATCTATTACAGGCTGCAGCCCGGACCCCAGAGCCGGCAGTGGCTGGGCCTGATGCTGAGCAATAGCTGCCCGGGGATCCTGAGGGGCATTGGGAGTTTAATCACCCATAACCGCAATTACAGACATACACGTCAGACTCATAAAACACTGAAACAAGATGAGCGCCACGGCCAAATTCCAGTAAAGCCTGTAGTGTTGGAAAATTCAGTGCAGAGGGGCTGAAGGCCTCAGTACTAGAGCTCTGCTACCCGACCCGAGCCCGACAGACCACGACATTATACATTGGGTTAGGGCCAGGTAGGGCCTGTTTTTTCATCAATAACTAGTGTACGGGCAGGGCTCGGGTATCACTAAATTGATCACTAACATTTTGAAGCTGAGCCATTTGCTCTTGCTCTGCTGTGAAGTACAGTCATATCTGACTAAGATCATAACATTGTGTCAGAAGTGGTTCAACCTTGTCAAATACACCCAGTGGACAGTTTATTGGGCACACCCATCTAATACCGGGTCTGACCCCCCTTTGCCTCCAGAACAGCCTTAATTCTTTGGGGCATGGATTCTACAAGGTGTTGGAAATATTCCACAGAGATGTTGGTCCATGCTGATGCGATAGCATCACGCAGTTGCTTCAGATTGGACGGCAGTACATTCATGCTGTGAACAGCCCGTTTCATATTATCCCAAAGATAATTGGGTTGAGGTCAGCAACAATGTTCAGATACGCTGTGGCGTTCAATTGTTGCTCAATTGGTATCAAGGGACCTAATGTGTCCCAGGAAAACATTCCCCACAACATTACGCCACCGCCACCAGCCTGTACCGCTTACGCCAAATCCCGAGTCTGCCATCAGCATGACCAGGCAATGTTTTTCCACTCCTCAATTGTCCAGTGTTGGTGATCGCGTGCCCACTGGAGCCTCTTCTTCTTGTTTTTAGCTGATAGGAGTGGAACCCGGTGTGCTCGTCTGCTGCAATAACCCATCCGTGACAAGGATCGAGTTGTGCGTTAAGAGATGCTGTTCTGCACACCACTTTTGTACTACATGGTTATTTGTCTGTTTGTGGCCTGCCTGTTAGCTTGCATGATTTTTGCCATTCTTCTTCGACCTCTCGTCAACGAGCTGTTTCTGCCCACAGGACTGCCGCTGACTGGATGTTTTTTGTTTGTCGCACCATTCTTGGTAAACCCTATACACTGTTGTGCGTGAACATTTCTGAGATAGTAGATCCGGTATGCCTGGCACCGACCATCATACCACGCACAAAGTTGCTTGTTTTGCCCATTCTAACGTTCAATCGAACAGAAACTGAAATGCCTGTCTGCCTGCTTTATTTAGAAAGCCATGGCCATGTGACTCACTGTCTGTAGGAGTGATCCATTTTCGTGAACGGGGTGGTGTACCTAATAAACTGGCAACTGAGTGTATAAGACAGGAGAGATCATTTCCCAGAAAATAATAATGTCCCAAGAGTTTTGAGATACGGTTCTTTTTCTGTTTTTAAACAACTAATTGACTAACGTTGGTTCAATTATTTGAATTCCATTTTGTTTCTGTTTTTTTCTGTGAGCACAATGCACACATCGTACAGTTTCTATAGAGATAAATCAGATCCAGCCTGAACTCTGTGATGTTGTAGGGGTATGTTAGTTCTATAGAGATACATCAGATCCAGCCTGAACTGTGTATGTTGTAAGGAGTTGCAGTTTCTATAGAGATACATCAGATCCAGCTTGAACTGATGTGATGCTGTAGGGTTTGTAGTTTCTCTAGAGATACATCAGATTCAGCCTGAACTGTTTGATGTTGTAGAGGAGTTGTAGTTTCTATAGAGATACATCAGAATCCAGCTTGAACTGTGTTTGATGCTGCTAGGGGTGTTTGTAGTTTCTCTAGAGATACAATCAGATCCAGCCTGAACTGGTGTGATGCTTTAGGTGGTTTCGCTAGTATCTCGCTACGCAGTCCTTCGACCACATTGTATGTCGTAGCTGTAGGGGGTTGTTAGTTCTGATTTGTGAGAGATAACATCAGATCCAGCTCTGAACTGTGTGATGCATGTGAGGGGTATGTAGGTTCATCTAGTAGAATAACATCAGATCCAGCCTTGAACTGAGCTGATAATTGATGTGTAGGGGGTTGTAGTTTCTATAGAGATACATCAGATCCAGCCTGAACTTGTGTGATGCTGTTAGGGGGTTGTAGGTTTTTCTATAGAGATACTCAGATCCAGCCTGAACTGTTGTGATGCTGTAGGTTGTAGTTTCTATAGACGAATACATCAGATCCAGCCTGAACTGTGTGATGCTGTAGGGAGTTGTAGTTTCTATAGAGATACATCAGATCCAGCCTGAACTGTATGATGTTGTAGGGGGTTGAAGTTTCTATAGAGATACATCAGATCCAACCTGAACTGTGTGATGTTGTAGGGGGTTGAAGTTTCCAACAGGCCAATATTCTACACTAAACAAAAATATAAACGCAACATGTAAAGTGTTGGTCCCATATTTAATGAGCTGAAATAAAAGATCACAGAAATGTTCCATATGCACACAAAGCTTATTTCTCTCAAATGGTGTGCACAACTTTGTTACCTCCCTGTTAGTGGGCATTTCTCCTTTGCCAAGATAATCCATCCACCTTACAGGCATGGCATATCAAAAAGATGATTAAACAGCATGATCATTACACAGGTGCACCTTGTGCTGGGAACAATAAAAGCCCACTCTAAAATGTGCAGTTTTGTCACACAACACAATGCCACAGATGTCTAACGTTTTGAAGGAGCGTGCAATTGGCATGCTGACTGCAGGGATGTTCACCAGAGCTGTTGCCAGATAATTTAATGTTAATTTCTCTACCATACGCCGCCTCCAAAGTCATTTTAGAGAATTTGGTAGTACGTCCAAACAGCCTCAAAACCGCAGACCAGGTGTACGGCGTTGTAGTGGCGAGTAGTTTGCTGATGTCAACATTGTGAACTGAGTGTTGAATGGTGACGGTGGGGTTATGGTATGAGCAGGCATAAACTACAGACAACGAACACAATTGCATTTTATCAATGTCAATTTGAATGCACAGAGATATCGTGATGAGATCCTGAGGCCCATTGTCGTGCCATTCATCCGCTGCCATCACCTCATGTTTCAGCATGATAATACACGGTCACATGTCGCAAGGATCTGTACACAATTCCTGGAAGCTGAATATGTCCTAGTTCTTCCATGGCCTGCATACTCACCAGACATGTCACACATTGAGCATGTTTGGCATTCTATGGATTGACGTGTACGACAGCGTGTTCCAGTTCCCGCCAATATCCTGCAACTTCGCACAGCCATAGACGAGCAGTGGGACAACATTCCACAGGCCACAATCAACAGCCTGAACAACTCTATGCGAAGAAGATGTGTCACACTGCATGAGGCAAATGGTGGTCACACCAGATACTGACTGGTATTCTGATCCACGCCCCTACCTTTTTTTTCAGGTAACTGTGACCAACAGATGCATATCTGTATTCCCAGKTATGTGAAATCCATAGATTAGGGTCTAATGAATGTATTTCAATTGACAAATTTCCTAATATGAACTGTATATAAATCTTTGAAAATGTTGCGTTAATATTTCTTTCAGTATACGTACAGTACCAGTTCAAAGTTTGGACACACCTACTCATTCCAGGGTTTTTCTTTATTTTTTAGCGAAGGCAGCGCGGCGACGCGGTTGGGAGCCCGAGAGTCAGACCCTAAAATTTCTTGGGGGGGGCACACGCGGAGTGTGGCAAATTCGGGTAGGAGACCTGAGCCAACTCCCCGTGCTTACCGTGGAGTGAGAGGGCGTCGTACAGGTCAGACACCGTGTTATGCGGTGGAGCGCACGGTGTCCCCAGTACGCGTGCTTAGCCCAGTGCGGGCTATTCCACCTCGCCGCACTGGTAGGGCTAGGTTGGGCATCGAGCCGGGTGTCATGAAGCCGGCCCAACGTATCTGGCCTCCAGTGCGTCTCCTCGGGCCGGCGTACATGGCACCAGCCTTACAAATGGTGTCCCCGGTTCGCCAGCATAGCCCAGTGCGGGCTATTCCACCTCGCCGCACTGGCAGGGCTACGGGGACCATTCAACCTGGTAAAGGGGCAGCCGGTCCAAGACAGCCGTCGTCTCTCACAGGTCCGCTTTCCGGTGCACTCCACAGTACCGAACCTCCGGCAGCTTCCCCGCCCCAGGCGCATTCCGTCGTCTCTCTCAGTTCTCCCACCTGTCACCGCTGGCAGAGCCTTCCCCTCCAGCGCAGCCAGTGTCTGAACGTCGGCCCCAGCCTTTAATGCTCGCCCCAGCCTTGTCTGAGCTGCTGCCGCCCTAGCGCTGTCTGAAATGTCTGCTGCCCACGGTCTGAGCTGTTGCTGCCAGCGTCGTAGCTGTTGCTGCCTCACCGCTTCTGAAATGGGTCTGCTGCCCAGCGCTGCTGTCCTGTCCCGAGGCTCAAAGCCGCCCGTCTGTACTAGACTTTCAAAGCGCCGTCGTTCCTGACTTGGCCGTTGCAGAGGCCTGAGCTTCTCCAGACAGGAGCGCTAAGCCTTCCCAGACAGTGAGCCGCTAGATGCTTCCAGCCAGACAGGATCAGCCAGACCTTGCCGCAGACGGATCAGCAAACTTACCGCAGACAGGATAGCCAGAGCCTTCCGCCAGACATAGGATCAGCCAAGAGCCTCCGCCAACAGATCAGCAGCCTTCCGACAGACACAAGGATTCAGGCCAGAAAGACTTGCCGCAGCCAGGAACCCAGCCAGAGCGTCAGCAGACCAGCCAAAGCCGTCCAGCCAGGACCAGCCACGCCGTCCAGCCAGGACCACCGCGTCAGCCCAGACCAGCCAGACCGCAGCGGATCCGCGACCGGAGCAGGCCGCCAGAGCCAGCAGATGCCGCCCCTCAGTCCGGTGCTGTGCCCCGTCGTGCTGCCCCTCAGTCCAGGTGTCTGCCCTCTCATCGGGATGCTCCAGACGGTGCTGCCCTTAATACTATGGGTTTATATGGAGGGTGGCCATTGGGAGGAGGCCACGGGCAAGCGGTTTGACTATGGTGGGTGGGGACCACGACCAATGCCAGAGCCGCATACTGTGGACAACGCCCACCCAGAACCTCCCTAAAGTTATGCTGGTGCGCCCGGAGTTTCGCAACCTTAAGGGGGTTATGTCAAGTTCCCGATCCTGTTTTCCTGTATTTGTATTTATTTAGTATGGTCGGGCGTGAGTGGTGTTGTCTAGTGTTGTTTCTATGTTGGTTTTTCTTGTGTCGCCGGAATCTGAATTCAATCAGAGGCAGCTGTCAATCGTTGTCCTGATTGAAAACATACTAAGCCAGCCCGGGGTTTCACGTGTGTTTGTGGTGTTGTATCTCTGTCTAGTGTTCGTGCCACACGGACTGTTTTTCGGTTTGGTCACTTTGTTGTTTTTGTATTTGTAAGTGTTCAGTTTACGTTCATTAATATAAGGACCACTTTCCACTCTTCAGACGAAGAGGAGAGAGCAACCGTTACAATTATGTGTTGTTACAGCATTCAACCCACATATGCATAGCGCATTTAATGTTTAAAAAGATAACTGAAATTGAAAACCGAAGAACGAAACCTCAAAAAGCAATAATTGCTCAGCACTACTCTTCATTGAAGCAGAGCAGATCAAGCGGAGCCATTGCTAGGTATACTTACAGACTCAGAGCCGCCGTGAGGAGAGGGCATGCAGAGCAAGCTGTGCGCTGTAGCAAGTGACAGACAGAGAGGAGAAGCTAATGGACTTTACTAACGGAGAACTGATTTCTGATTTCAGGTTTCCGGCGGGGCCGGGCCTTAAATTTGGCAGAAGCAATCGGGACCTGGTAGGGTAGGGCATGAGCGTTGCAGGCATGGGTAGGGCTCGGGCTTAAAAATGCATGCCCGTGCAGGCTCTACTCAGTACTAACCTACTGGAAGGTAGGGAAGTACAGGGAGGAGAGGGTTTCTAAAGAGGCTGCATCTTTCTATGGGAGAGGGAGCATTACAGGTTAATTACTGTATTATATATACTTACCAAGAATAAAGCGTGGAGGTAAATTGCTATGTGGCTTTGGGTTACTGTGAAATGAGATTCCACATAATATAACACAATATACAACAACACAACACACACACACACTTAATGATCATGTAAACGCCCAGAGTATGCCGTGAGACAGGCCTTAAGAGGGATTAAGATGCAAGCCTTTATCAGTGGGTTCCCACAATCCCTTGCAGAATATCTCTGCTCTCCCTTTGCATCTTTTCTCTCTCTCCCCGTACCTCAGGGATAGAGCTGAGAGAGAAAAGGAGGAGGATGGTGGAGAGAAACCTCCAAATCAGGCCAGGATTAGGGGACGTTCCTAAATCATGGACAACCAGGCTGCCAGGCAGGTCTTAACAATTAGGCTAATGGACAGGAGGTGGTCAGGAGGTCAACTCCTCACACAGCCCTTTCAGCAGAGCAGCCCCTCGAAGCCCCTCTGCAGGCTGCAGTCTTAACTAGCTCCAGTTAGTGCTGGGCGATATATCAAATGAATTAGATTCATTTGAATGTAAGTTTTAGTGCGACATTCCAAATAAGTTTTTTTTATATATACACTACCGTTCAAAAGTTTGGGGTCACTTAGAAATGTCCTTGTTTTTGAAAGAAAAGCACATTTTTTGTACATTAAAATAACATCAAATTAATCAGAAATACAGTGTAGACATTGTTAATGTTGTAAATGGCTATTAATCAGCACAACAGTTTTCATCTGTGCTAACATAATTGCAAAAGGGTTTTCTAATGATCAATTAGCCTTTTAAAATGATAAACTTGGATTAGCTAACACAACGTGCCATTGGAACACAGGAGTGATGGTTGCTGATAATGGGCCTCTGTATGCCATATTCCATACAAAATCAGCCGTTTCCAGCTACAATAGTCATTTACAACATTAACAATGTCTACACTGTATTTCTGACCAATTTTATGTTTTTTTAAATGGACAAAAAATGTGCTTTTCTTTCAAAAACAAGGACATTTCTAAGTGACCCCAAACTTTTGAACGGTAGTGTATATATATTTTTTGCGTTTGTCAGCTTGTTCTCATGTTGTCTTTTTGGTCTCGTCTCCTTCGCTCCTTCTGTTGTGACTGTGCACATTCCCATTTACATACACACCAAGCCCCTGCCACTCATGACAACAAAGATGAGAGATCACTTGTTCCTCTCTGAAAAGTGGTTTCAACTCGCTATTTGCATTTGAGGTTTGGTCCAACAGAATCGGTAATATGGACACCGAAAGACATTGAGACATTTTACTCTAATAGAGGAGTAGCTATCCTTTCTAAAGAAACCCTTTTCATGTCTCAACTCCTCAAACTGTGCGCAGAGCAGACTACTAAAACAGGAGTATTAATGAACATTGATTCTGGAAAATTCATGCTCAGTTTGTCGTGCGTGGCATTGGGGTACCGCATACCGCAAGCAGCATTTTTGCCAAAGACTGTTATACTTGCTGTCTAGTCTGTGTTTTATAAATGTGCAATAAGCATACAACACAATTATATAAGGAATTGGCAACTCGTTCTCAGTCTGAGAAATAAGGCAGGCCACTTGATTTCAACATCTCAACAAAGTGGACAGGCTAGCATGCTGTTCAAACAGTTGGAGAYGGACAGACGGGTGTGTTCATAACAATTGAATTGCTCTAAATTGTTAGCTAGCAAATAGATACACATTGGCTAAACTTGAAATATACATATTAGCTGGCTAATCACTAGCACGTGGGCTTGTGCTTGAGAGACCTGTGTCCATTTTCTACAATGCCTGCAATAAAAAGTTTGTCATAAATATGCATTATGCAAGGTTCTCAATAAATTTGAAACAAAAAGGGCATTTTCATAGACAGACTTTAAAGCTGGATCAGTGATTACTGCAAAAAACAGGTTAAACAATTTTTGTAAAATAATGAATTATTAGTGGTTCTTATGGTTGTGGAAGGCTTATATTTAGCCTAGGTATAATTTCACAAGCCCTGAATTCATTAGATTATTGCTGACTCTTTGAAATTCAGTCTATTTGACATTAACAACAAAGCTTATCTAGAGAAAAAAATATTATAACCGTGAATCGCCCAAAAGTTTGAAAAAAATTAAGATATGATTTTTAGGCCATATCGCCCAGCCATAGCTCCAGTGACAGAGAGAAAGAACACACATCCTGGATAGGTGACAGACAGGAGTCACCATGTGGTCACTTAATATCCCTTTGGCATAAAATCAAGCTCATCCACTCTACCTAAGGCTACAATTTCATAGATCTAAGAAAATACACATAGTACATTCACTCACACACACACACAGTCAGAAACACACACGCACGCACACTCACACACCAATAAGACCCTCCGACCCTCCTTCGGCTAACGTAGGCCACCTTGTGTTTGCGGGGTTGGGGTGCAGCTCAGAGACGTGTGACGTCTTATGACATATGACCTCGGGGTCAACGTAGAGAGCAGGAGGTCACAGGATCAGGCAGCTTGATTCATGAGGCAGCAGCACAACGCTCCCTCTGTCACTCTACCACTGCCTCTTCAATAAGACCTCCGCCAGGGGCTATGAAACTTTATGGACCTGAACATCAGAAGAAAACATCCATCCACGGGGAGCACAGAGGACAGGACACACACACACACACACACACACACACACACACACACACACACCTGTCTCTTATACACATCTAGATGTGTATAAGAGACAGCACCAGCACTAGTGTTGCACGGTATATCAAAACTTTGCAACTTTTTCAATACTAGAACATGAAAAACAGTTCGGTACTAGAATTTGTGTTACTTTCGGTACTTCTGTCAAATGTGCCTCACGTCATATATGGATTGAGAGGATCAAGTCTGTCTAGTTATTTGTCTGAATCTTCTCAAGGTGGCAGTAGTAAGCTAGTCAGGCTACTTGCTCTTGCACATGCAGTAAACACAGTGCGAGCCACTTTTGAGAAGCAAGCGAGAGGAGAGAATCTGCTTACAACATGGCTTCTTCTAACGAAAACATCATACCGCCACGCCCGGAACTTGTTGACAAAACCCGTTTCAGAAGCGAACTATGGGAATACTTTGCTTACAGAGCAGATGATGAAGGCCAGCCCACCGAAACAACTATGCAAAAGGTGCTGCAAAGCAGTGCAAGGAAGTTTTAGTTCCAAAACGACATAAAAAACTTTTACACTAAATTCTAAATGTTTTTGAGTGACAATGCTTTTGATGTGATTTGATTGGTGTGATGCCAAATCCAAACTGGCCTCCCTTGGGGGGGGGGGGGGGGCGTTTTGCTGCGCCAGGACCACCCACAGTTGTCAACGCTGATTGGCTAATTTTATCTCAAAGAAGGCCAAAGGCTCGCTGGCATCAATCAATCAAATGCTATGGTGGTAACGTGTCATACTCTTTTTGTCCAGACAGCACCAGATACATGTGGTCCACATACTGAGACAGAGGCGCCCTGTTTCCCTCGCTAGTATGATTTCTCTGGTGAGATACTGTAGATACAGCCAATTGCAAATTGAAGGAAGATTATGAAAACACAGTGAGACGGAATTGAAATAGTTTTATACGTTGTTTTTTTTTGCCAATTCTTTTGTGAAGCCTGGCTTCCCTTGGCATCCATGAAGAAACTTCCACAATGTCATAATTATGTCTATTTCTAAAATGTTTCTTCTCAAAATCAGATTTTAAACCCTAACTTTAAAAACATTTCTAACCTTATGCTTAACTCTAATCTTAAATTAAGACAAAAAAACACATTTTGGTTTTTATTAATTATTAAGATATAGCCATTTTGACTTTGTGACTGTAGTAACTAGTGACAACCCAGCTCTGGGTGGACCATTGCACCCTGGGATTCCTAGTATGCTGTGAAAAATCAATGGTATTTCTATGGTGTGTAGACTATTGCAATATAGAAGCTTCAGAAATGAGTTTCAAATTGTTTTTTTTATGTTGTTTTGTAACTATTTATTTAATATATTTAATTATTTAGCTGTAATGAATAATTCATGTAATTTGACCTAATATTAAAGCCATTGATGAGCAAATTAACCCTGATATGTATGACATTACATTTAAAACAGTTTAGATGTCATTGTACAATTATTTTGTGTGCTCTGAGTCTCAGATATGGTTTTGTATAAGGAAAGTTCTTCTGTTATTTAATATGTTWTTTKTTTTTTTTTKAAAGAAATTGAATATAGAATAGAATACATTATATTTGATATTTTAGTTGTTCTCCCAGTAATCAACATATTGTTGAATGTTTAAAAAAATAAATCCCAGTGGTTCTATTACTTTAGCTTGATTTATTTGCTGTGGTATCGTTTCAGTGTAGAGTATCGTAGTACTAAACCTGCTATCGGTATCGAAGTCCAAATTTGGGTATCGTGATAAGACTAACTCTCACACACATTGGATATCACGACATGACTAACTCTCACACACACACACACACTCCACTGTATTTTCATCTGCCTACATTACCTAACGCTGACAGCTCGCTGCACGCTCAGGCAATCAGTTACACAATGAGTCAAGATTAAAGGTGAATTGAACCAGAGGGGTCAAAGGTTAATGACTCCCGAGCTGATCTGTGTACGTTCCATAAACAAAACAACAGAGTGAATCAGGAGTCTAGACTGTCTTTATTGGCTTAGTGGTGGGGAGCGACAGTGCATCATGGCAGACACATTTGATCTAATGGGAGAGAGAGCAGTCTGTTGTGCTCTGATCTGATCATCTCTATCTGTCTGATGGAATAATGAGATATATCAACTGTCTGGGCTCTGGCTTTCACTGACCAATAGTAGTGAAGTAAAAGATAGTACAATCTGTCTTATCGTATATGTGTGCGTGTGAGCTAGTGTGTGTGTGTGTGTGTGTGTGTGTCTATTTTCCCTCACCTCCCTGGCCTTTCCTTGATTTCCCAGGCAGCAGCAGCACACAAACAGGAAGGCTGAAGGCCCTGCATGTCTTCCTGGTGAAAAAGAGAGAGGCACAAAGGGAACCCTGCTATCTAACACCAGTCCATAGTAACAGATGATGATAGCAACAACAGTCTGAGGGAGGGAGGAGAGGAGCAGGGCTGTAGGCCCTGTAAAGGTGAACAGGTGGGGAGACAGACAATGGTCCTGACGCCTGTTCATGGCGCGATACGTACCAATGTACCGTCTCTGATATGACTTGTCGTGGGATCATTACTTCCTAACAGAATCAAGAGCTCTTTTCAACCCAAAAGAAATCAGAGCCAGATGGTCCAGAGAAAAAACACTCAACGTTAACGCTAATGTCTACTTGCCTCCACCGCTGTCCTCAGATCCACTTGCTGTTAGTTGATGAGACCCTGTCCCAGTGTGTGTGTGTGTTGGCTGATAGACGGGTGTTTCTCATGCCGCGGTATCGGATGCGTACGTCTGAGTTTGAATAACGGAGCTGGGAGTGTGGCGTTGTCGGGTAAAAAGCGCCGACTGTTTGCTGTTGATGTGTAATTATCAGGCTCAAAACACACGTGTCCTCTCTGCATATCCCAATACTCAGGAACAGATGGTGAGGAGGTGTTAAATAAACACTAATGGATGCTCATTATCAGTGTCCGTAACAGGCAGCTGCCGCGCCCCCTATTTCTGACACAGGAGAAAAATTCTTCAAAATAACAGGCCACAGGAATACTTCACATCTGAGGCAGAGAGGAGAATGAATAGTCAAGCACATAGAGAAAAAGTGCAAAAACTAATGTGGTTTCCAGGACAGAGCTCTATGCGGCTCAGCCTCTTTGTAATCACTGGGCTGGGATACACACACAAAGCCCTAATTCCAAAGTGCTGTCAAGCACAGCTGGAATGACAGTTGTCCACTCTCTGATTGAGTTGGAGGGAATCAATGCTGTCCACACAGCCACAGCCCACCAACACACAACGTGCATAGAGAGAGAGAGAGAGAGAGAGAGAGAGAGAGAGAGAGAGAGAGAGAGAGAGAGAGAGAGAGAGAGAGAGAGAGAGAGAGAGAGAGAGAGAGAGAGAGAGAGAGAGAGAGAGAGAGAGAGAGAGAGAGAGAGAGAGAGAGAGAGAGAGAGAGAGAGAGGAGAGAGAGAGAGAGAGAGAGAGAGAGAGAGAGAGAGAGAGAGAGAGAGAGAAGAGATTGAATGCAATATACACCAACTGAGAAGGCATTATGTAGGGCTATTCTTTAGCCCACTAAGCCCCTCTTCTAAACCCTTTGTTTAGCCTGTGATCGGACATCTTTCCTTGACAAGCATTAACAGATAGGACAAAATGTTCTGAAGCAGGCAAACGGCTTGGTTTTCATAACCATCTAGATGAGTGCAGCACTCTGCAACAAAGTCACGTAGACACTTAAAACCCTTTCCTGGGCGAACTTCTTTTCAAATACCCAGAGGGGAAAACGGGTAGACTCTTAACCCTTTCCTGGGCGAACCTTCTTTTCAAATACCCAGAGGGGTAAAACAGGGTACACTCTAACCCTTTCCTGGGCGAACCTTCTCCTCAATACCCAGAGGGGAAAACAGGGTAGACACTTACCCTTTCCTGGGTGAACCCTTCTCATCGCTCTACATATTATCTCTTCTTCCATTGTCCTAGGGTGGGTAAATAACTACGGACGTAGACTGCACACTGGAACCCGCCCTCTTTCCGCTGTGTCGACCTTCACTCGGTGCTAATATCCTGGCAGGTGAGAGGGTAATATACACAGACGGTCGAGCAGAGAATGAGGATATAGAGTGTACCTAACCTGTCTCTCATGTCGAAGGAAAGAAATAAGAAATATAGAGAGACTGAGGGGACTGTTCTATTGGGTTTAGTTTCTCTCTAGACACTGCTTTCAATCTCACTAGCACACTCTTATCATCAAGCCCATACAGATGTTTGTCAACCAAGAAATGTGATCAAATTGGTCAAATACCAACCAACAAAACGAGCCAAATATAGTTTGACTTTCCTTTGTCCTCCCCAGGCATATCCCTCCCTCGCCGTCCCTTTTAGATTCATGCTCCCTTCATTACATGACCACTGCAGTCAATTAGCTCAATGTCAGCGGCTGTAATGGTCTTGTGGACATGATGCCCCTGTGGGGTTTGTTTCACTATGTCACACACACAGGGCTCTGCTCCCCCCTGTCCCCAGTCCTCCCCCGTCCAGATCTACAGACATATTGACTGACTCAGCTGAGCGCATTGCACTAAAGATCAGCTTTCTGCAACAGTTCCCCTCTGTCCCCCAGCACTGAGTGGACCAGGGTGGAGCAAGACAGGGTGCTTGGTGGGGTGGGGAAGGGGATGATGATGGCAGGATTTGGGTCACCCAGATGAACTAACAGAAGTTGCTCTGGACACTTCAGATGGAGTCCGGGAGGCTGTCAGAGACGTGGTGGCTGAATATGTCACCAAGTATGCCGTTTCTAAGAATCGCTGTCCCTGTCTCTGTCCCAGACATCAGAACTAAATTCTGGATCCGGCCACACTGCTCTTTACCTAGAAGACCAGCAGCTGTTTCCAGACCAGCGCTGTGTCCCAACAAGACATTTCCATTAGCCGTTGCATTACCACTCTCAGAGGAGGAGCACATGGGAGCTGCCAACACGTCTTCCCCGGTCTCCCTCACCATCCCAGCATGCACCGTCCTGGCTACATTAGCACACTCGGGTGGGCCTGTTGCTGGGCGGGAGAGACATGTGACATTGAGAGGTTCAGCGCTTTGGCCCAAACCCCCTCCCATCCCACCTTCCCTCCAGCCCAGCTCCCCAGCTCTCCTTTGAAGGCGAGGGGCCAAGGCGAGGGGTGGGGCTGTGCTGTGATAAGGTGGGTGCGTCCAGCGTGGCAAGGGCTCCAGTGCTGACCTTCCACTTCATGAGATCGGCTTCGGTGACATTCGGATCAAGCGCTCGCCGTGGCCGCCTCCCCCCTCCCCCACTGCAGAGCCAGCTATAATGCCAAGTGTGTCCGATCGCTTTAGCATCAAAATACCGACAGCTCCCGCCTGCCTCCCCTTTTCTCCCCACCTGCTCTCTCCCCCCTCCCCTCCCTCTCCCCCTGCTCCTCCTCCAGGGAGCAAGAGTAGAATGATCGGCGGTTCCCAGTGCTGAGACGACAGAAGCAACTGACCATATAGTGAACAGGGAGAGGCACAAACAGGAACAAGCTCCCTGTCCCCCTCTAAAGGACACCTGAGCTCCCCAACCCACCGCTGACTTACACACAGCCCAGTGAACAAACAAGAACAAGATTGACACAGATCAAGAGGGACACGCAGACCATTAAGCAGAAACATTCAGCAGGAACATTCAGCACGACCATTCAGCAGGAACATTCAGCACGACCATTCAGCAGGAACATTCAGCACGACCATTCAGCAGAAACATTCAGCAGGAACATTCAGCAGGAACATTCAGCACGACCATTCAGCAGGAACATTCAGCAGGAACATTCAGCAGGAACATTCAGCAGGAACANAGCAGGAACATTCAGCAGGAACATTCAGCACGACCATTCAGCAGGAACATTCAGCAGGAACATTCAGCAGGAACATTCAGCAGGAACATTCAGCAGAAACATTCAGCAGGAACATTCAGCATGACCATTCAGCAGGAACATTCAGCAGGAACATTCAGGAATCTGCATCCTCAGTCTGCAGTATGGAAGCCCCATGGAAAGCTTGACAGAAGAACATAATTGAGTTTCCACTGGCTGCGTTCAACAACTTAATAAAGCAATCTCCTTGTTTCCTATTTGGCTGATTCTCAAAGAGAGAAAAGTTCTAGCAGTCAACAGTGTGATTATGAAACTGAGAGAATGAGAAGGAAAAAGGTATCTGATACAGAGCATTTTGTTATCGCTGGCAAGGCAGTCTCCACATTGGACCCAAATGACTTCAAACAACAGTCCGCTCCAAACTACACTCCGAGGTCCCATAACATTACAGGGCACCCCAGCCAAAAGTTTTCACATTCTTTTGTTGTTGTTGTTGTTAAGAAAGCACCTTTAGGCAGGACTGCTGTGATTCCAGCACAGAGAGGGAAGCACGCATAGGTCCGGAAGAAAATACAAATCGATAAATAAATCATGTGAATTGGCTTTTTCCTTTGGCCTTGTCCAAAATGTGTGACCCCTCTATTGTTAGCTATTCCAGATGGCCGGTGCAAGCCCTTTGGATTCCAGTCAGTCCAGTTATATAAGCAGAATGAGAAAAAAAAAAAAAAAGGACCCTAACAGATGACATTGCTATAAATCTTAACCAAAACTATATTGAATGTCCCCTTTGACCATTGTCCTCAGAAACCAGTTCGTCACTCAAAGCGAAAATGGCCTCTACAGTTTGTTTTCATAGAGGCTAAATATGATTACTTTTCCTTTGTTGACTTCTCGTCCTCATCGACTCCCTTGGCCAATACATGATCCTTTTCTGGCACTATGGCACACATTTTCTTCCCAGCAACAGTATGTTTGTTTAGGGCCGTACAGTACATCTTGAGCTAGCACGTTAGGTTGAGGGGAAGGGTCTTCTAGAATGTGACAGAGACACACACTGAAGTTTCTTTACCAACGCTCCCATCTTCCTCTCATGTTTATCAGTGGTAAAGAGAGGCAGATGGCGGTCTGATGCCCCCAGCACAACACTAAGTCCACCCCCCGCTAATAAACACATGGCATTCACTATCAAACCTCTAGAGTCAACAGAGAGAGCTGGAGTGACAGTCAGAACAGCCTTTCTTCCTTTAATATCTTTATCAGGGATGATGAGAGCTAGTCACACCACACTGGGGAGAGAGCAGCTTGCACTGAGCACGGCTCAGATATCTGGGTTAACATGTACATATTCATTTATATTCATGGCGTTCATTAGTTTACCCATATATTTCTGAGGAGTACTCAGAGTGCCCCTGCTGTGGTTAACATACTGTACTGTATTAAGCAACATGGGGCCGCAAGAATGAGAACTTGCTTATTTATGTCTAATGGATGATAGAAAAAAGGCTGTTTTTCAGATGCAGCCTTGCTACACTGAACATCTTACTCCAGGGTTGGGGTCAATTCTGTCCAGATTTGGAAAATGTGATGTATTCTTATTTTTGTGAACAACACTGCGATTTAATACTCACATTTGATCTCTAATTCTTGCATTGAATGTGTGTTTAGTGAGGCATTCTGAATTGATCCCAACAGTCTTACTGTGATAATCATTAGAGTGAAAATAACATTCTGCCTCTCCGGGGTGTATGATGAGGGAGAAACGGTGTGGCTCTATGGCTAGCCCTCCATCCCTCCCTCCATCCTCCCCTCCCTCCATCCCTCCATCCTCCCCTCCCTCCMTCCATCCTCCCCTCCCTCCATCTCTCCCTCCTATGGTTTGAGCTGTAACAATGAGATAGCATTTCAGTGGGATGGTTCTATGCAGGGATTATGGGCTCAAAGAGTTATCAAAGGCTTAGTTACTGTGATTTCTCCTGACCTGTTATGGATGGCTGCCGTCACTCTGTGGAAAGGTGAAGCCCCTGGCGTTCTAGCTGCACCCGACCCTGCCCAACCCGCTGGCACACTGGCTGGCGGTGAAGACAGCCCAGTACATCACTGGGGCCGTGTTCCCACCCATCCAGGATATGTACTTGAAACGGTGCCTGAGGAAGTCCTGCAGCATCATCAAGGACCCCACACACCCCAGCCTACGAGCTGTTCTCTCCCTTAGCGCCGGGCAGACAGTATCAGAGCATGAGGTCTGATACCAACAGGCTCAGAGACGGTTTCTATCTACAAGCCATCAGACTGCTGACAACTTGGACTGCACTGACCAGCTGCTCTGATTCTCCGCACCTTAACACACATGTACTCACTCATGCACACACCCACATACACACACACACATATACATTCATGTTACAGACACATCACAATTACTGCTACCATACTCTTATTTACTATTGCTAATACTGCACAATTTAAACACTTGGCCCCCAATCCCTCCTTTCTCTGATACATGTGTAATATTGCACTATAAATTGTGCTTTCCTGTATTATACTGATGCTAAAATGTTTATTCTATTCCCCTGAGCCATGTCGAGAATGAACCTGCAAGTAAGGATTTAGTTGGATGGTGTATACCAAGGTTATTATAGTAAACTAAAACTGAAACTAAAACGAATCATGGTGTATTTCGTTGGACAGTGTAACCTAAACTGAATTTCAAATAAAAAGCGGAAAACTAATAGAAATAAAAACAAATAGATAAACAAAACTGGAATAACCTTAGTGTATACCATGTGGAACTTGTGTGCAATTGACCAATCAAGTGGTCTCTCTCTAGCTCTACAGAGCTACGAAACAGGGATTACAAACTCACTGCAATGATGTCATATGGTTTGGACATCTCCCTGCATCCTCCGTTTCATCTCGAAAAAGTCCAACTGATTGGAATTTGCGAACAGTGTGGAGGCTGTATATGTTAGGCCTAAAGCCAGTGCATTAGCCAGTATCTGGTGAGTACTATATGAATCTTAACATCCAATTAGCTCAGACTTTTGGCAGAGTTTATCCTGGAAGTGACAGGCCCCAGACCAAACACTCAGCATACTGAGACATCACACCGGTCTAACTGGACACAAACAACTGTAAGGCTATTTTATTTTACAGTGGGATCAGAAGCCAAATCTGCTGTGATAGTCCAATAATAAGTCTGTATTAAAATAGCCTGTGAGTCTGTGTGGTGGTTGTGGTGATGAATGTGTGTGCAGGGGGCGAAGGCCGAGGCAGAGCACGGCTGTAATCGTCAGCTTGGCGCTCTGGCCCCTCTGGCTCCTGACCCGGCAGGAAGCAGCCAGGGAGTGCACGGACTCCAGCCAGCCAAATAGAGATCAGYGAGCGTGGAGCATGCTGAGGCTAACAACCTCCCTCACCTTTGTGGGACCCCATCCGAGAAAATACGAGGAGCCGGGAGCCACTGGACCCCCCCCCCCCCCCCACAAACCCCGCTGTGTGGGCCCAGTGCCGCTCAAGCTCTGCCGAGACTGTCTCACAAACAATACACACACACACACAACCATAGTACACAAACACACACACATTGCGCAAACAATCAGAAAGGAGCCAGATTTGTGTTCTGCTCTCCTCCATGTTTCCTTACGGTTCACTCTGGCTCAGCTCTAGGCGATAGGCAGGGAAAGTTCTTTCCAAGTCAGGCAGAATTCTAAATGGGCTCCAAATTAATTGGCAGGAATCACGAGGCAGTGAGATAATTCTGAGGCTGGGTAATGAAGTCAGCTACGGACCGTGGCGAGAGCTAATAGGGCTTGGCTTTGGGCGTAATTGCTGCTTAAGCGAAGTCAATAAAGAAGGATTAATCAAACTCTAACCGCACACCTGGCGGCCAGCCCCACTCCAACGCAGAGTGGACTGTGAGAGTCAGTGAAGGGAGGGAGAAAGGGAGGGACCCAGACAGAGGTAGTGGTGCAGTTGAAACGCACCAAAATCCAAACACCACATCCATACTACCCACTCTAATGAAATAAAAAGGGGGAGCCAGCAATCTACTCCAACAGCCCACCTCCTCCTCTCCTTCTTCTCTAGGCAGAATTTGTTCTGTCATTTGGTCTCTCCAAACACGGACCATATGTGAGTTCAGTGCTGGCAATCAGACTGTATTGTGAAGCAGGCAGCTGAGTTCATCAGGAAAAAATTTGCCTTCCGCTCGGCAGGCCTCTCTCCCATTGGCCAGTCACGAGGCCCGCTCTGTTTGAGGGCACCCCAGACATTCCTGTGGATAATCTTTTCCATTCCTCCGCTCAGCTCCGCGAGGACAGACCAAATCACTGCACAAGGCCTGCATTGTGAGGGCCTTTCAAAAAGCCCTGTTTTAAAGCTCTCTCTCCCACTCTTACACTTCTCACACATTGTCCCAAAAACTTTTTTCCCTCGTCTTTTAAAAAAGAAACAACAAAATGATTGCTTTTAAAATTATCTCTGGAAAAGAAAAGAGCCCTGAATACTATGTTTCTCACGGTCTCTTTCCAGTAATGGTTTGTTTTTGAGAACTCTAAACAATGTGAAACCACTAAAACCAGAGCGTGGCCACATCACTGTGCTGCCGGGAGTTCAGGAGATCACCGCTGGAGTCGACTCCCCGGGTGAGGCCAACCAGCCTTCCCAGAATCCTCAGCTGCGTTGCCGCTCAGCACCCCACGTTCTCCACAGCGGCTTGTCATTGTGGCCTTGGCCGGGCAGCCAAGGGACGGGATTGGAGGACAATCACACAGATGTGGGGCGGGTTAGGACGGGTGTGTGTGCTGGATGTGGCGATGGGAGATTTACGGCAACACATTCCATAATTAGATCCACGATTATGACCGGGGCTATAAAAGACAGACTCCAGCTAGGCTGAACATTATGCTACTACTCTGTGTGACTAACAAACCACAACGCCTTTACAGTTATCTCAGCCTCTCTCTCTCTCTCTAAGAACACATTGCTACTCTGCTCTGAGCAGCTAGGCCACGGAACATTTACCACACCACTGAACATTGTGAAATATCAAAACACTTAAAAGACAAGAAAAGACAATCTGACTCAGTCTCACACATTCTCCTCTCATTCCTTGTAAGTCAACCATGCCTTGAAATAACTAAAAAAGCACATGGAGAAAACACATTTTTATACAGTAACAGTTACTATTATAGTTGGTGTGCTAGAGAAGTATCCCGACTATTCTAATTGCTCAGGAAACGTCCACACCCTCACTAAGGGCTGTGACAGTCAAAAATGTACCAATCAATCACACCAGCCCAGTAACACACACATCTATGGACGAGAAAGAGAAGAGAGCGGAAAAACAAACTGTGTCTGCACCTCACCGATCTTGCTGAGACATGCCCATGAATAAGTATTTGTGGTTGAGAGAGAGCCAGAGAGGGTAGTGGGTTCTTGTTCTGCCTGTCGAAAGCTTTTCTATAGTTGCTTTTGTCAATATTGTTCTATTGTTAGACCCATTAAATACACGCTGCCCATTTCATTCACATGTTCTGTATTGATAGTTGTGAGTGCATGGTGATCTAGGTCAATGACAACTCATCCAAACAACCTTTTAACCATTTACACTTGTGGTACTTGGCCTATATGCATAGGGCTAAGTTGAAATGTTTCTTACAGAAGAAATATGAAAACATATGCATAACCATGTTAGCAATTGAAAGGGAACATTTTAGAGATTATGGGTAAATGATTAGACCAAAGGTGAGGACACAACAGTGGACCTGACACAAGACTGAATCCAAACATTACACTGTTGATGTGATGTTCATTTTACATGTACTGTACTTTCGCAGCATTTGTTTATAACGAAATGTGAACATACTCTGGATACAATTAGTAACATGATAAGAGTATTCCTGGAGAATGTGGGGTAGGTGCATCATAAGAGAACAAAATGACAAGGGTTTGAGTGAGAGGACTAACTGGTGTCTCCAATTGGCCTCACACACCTCTCCAAAGTGTGCACAGTTCCTGGGTCATTTCAATGCACTTTTATGACTCAAAGAAGAGTCTTCAAACAATGTTTTGGCTCTCCTAGCTGTGCCGTTGAGGAACTAGAGCAAGCACACTTGTAGTTGTTTTGTTTGGAACACAACCCTGCGTCCCCGTCATCACACAATCACTGTTGTTGTTAACACAATCAAAAAGCTGACCTTTATAAATCACAATCTGGGTCAGGTGAGCATGACTTGAAAACTTGTTCTATTGCCAACACTACTTAGTTAAGTTCTAAAATAGGATCTCACAGTGTTAGGCTTTCACAAGGCAAATCAGAGAAACAGATCATCACTTTGGTGCGCATAGAAAGTCATGAGGGCATTAAGGTGTGTGTGCTTTTCTTCACAATAAGCAAACAGTCTCATTGTGTTCAGAACAACCCAGTACATGATGCCATGTCATCTTGTAACTGTACATCAAACATAGTGATCAGAAACGTTGATACTGTATATGACAGTAGTTGTATGATATGGAAATGTGAAGTCCACATTTGGACTCACAGGTGTTTGGTTTGCTTGTATGACATCAAATCGGTATTTATTATAATCGGCGCTGCAAGTCTCATCTTTTTCCTAAATACATAGGAGTCCTCTAAATTTACAGCATTTCCCTCACTCAGAGAACAAAACAATTTGCAAATTTGCCAAACTAGCAAGAGATGGGGGCAACTTACTAGTCGCGCACGGGTGCTCAAGTTCTGAATGGAGTCAGAGCTCTGACGTCATAATAATTAGCATGTTACTGTACAGCATTACCTTTCAATTTAGGCATTATTACTGCCGCATGTTACCAACCTGTGTTAAGGGTGTTTGTAGCAGGGTATGTGTTTAAGGGTATGTGTACAGGGTATTGTGTTTAAGGGTATGTGTACAGGGTATGTGTACATGTATTGTGTACAGGGTATGTGTACATGGTATGTTGTAGCAAGAGGTATGTGTACAGGGTATGTGTACATGGTATGGTGTTAAGGTTATGTGTACAGGGTATGTGTACAGGGTATGTGTGTAAGGTATGTCTGTACAGGGTATGCCTACAGGGTTATGCCGTAGCCAGGGTATGTGTACATGGTATGTGGTACAGGGTATGTGTTAAGGTATGTGTACAGGGTATGTGTTAGGGTATGTGTACATGTATGGTGTACGGGTATGTGTAGCAGGGTATGTGTTAATGGTATGTGATACAGGGTATGTTGAGCAGGGTATGTGTACAGGGTATGTTATGGTGGTACAGGGTATCGTGTACAATGTATGTGTCAGGGTATGGTGTAGCAGGGTATGTGTACGTGTATGTGTAGCAGGGTAGTGTCGGTATGTGTAGCATGGTATGTGTACAGGATGGGCGTATGGTTAGTGGTATTTTAAGGTAGTTAAGTAAGTGTACAGGTATGTGTATGTAGTGACAGGGTATGTTACAGTAGTGTAGCAGGGGGAATAT
>NC_036842.1:16289535-16290947 GCF_002910315.2 Salvelinus sp. IW2-2015
GGTATGTGTACAGGGTATGTGTACAGGGTATGTGTACATGGTATGTGTACAGGGTATGTGTACAGGGTATGTGTTAAGGGTATGTGTACATGGTATGTGTACAGGGTATGTGTACAGGGTATGTGTACATGGTATGTGTACAGGGTATGTGTACACGGTATGTGTACAGGGTATGTGTTAAGGACTACGTGTGAAGCTAACACAGGGCTTTGTCTGTGAGGTTCCATACGGACTAAAATCACACAATCTACCACTCTCCTGTAAATTCATCCAAGGTGCCACTGTTTGGTTGTTCTGGTTTCGTCGCCTTTGTCCAAGGCATGTTCCCCTCACATGATATTGGTGTTAAGTTACAACAAGCCACTCAGTCACGACAAGTGACTCTGCAAGAGGCCCTCCACCCCCAGCCAATGAAGCCATCAGCAGGGCAGGCACACGTACAGTAATAACACAGCAACAGCACAGTACTGTCACCCATTCCCCACATACCAGAGGGTCAGGTTCAGAATGCACTGCTATGCTGACGTCACCTGACCCGGCTGCCCTAGCAGGGAAAACAGAGGTGATGAGAACAGAGGCCTGTTTCATAGCACCCCTGTTAACATGTCAATCACCGGGCCTCCACATGCAAAGACTACATTAATCAGGSTGACTGACTGAGCCATCGCTGCCTAGGAAGAAGCCTTACGGCTCTGACAGCTCTTTACCCCAGGCTGTGTGTGTGCTTGTAGCTGTGGTAAGGAACAAGCAGCTTCTTGCTTTGTGGATATACTACTTTGGCATGACATGTTCAGACAGTAAAATGAGTTACAGTAAATGCTCCTACTACCTGGGATTGTATTAGCATATCAAAGCCATTTTTATAGGTTCATATCATCAAATTAAAATGGTTATACAGTGGATCAAATGTACTGTATAATGCAGTATACTGTAGAGTATACTATAACTGTATACTCTTTCTATCCACTGGCAAATTTTAGCTCATACTTATTTCATACAGGTGTCTTCCCAGGTGCTGAGTCTGCCATGACGGGGCAGATGGCGATGGGATGTGGAGATGGCGTTGAGCGTTACCTGTAGATATCCGGCGCTGGTGGAGGTGACACATGCCGGTGAAACAGGAGCAGGCCTCCCCCGAGCGTCCTCGCTGGGGAGGCGGAGCCAGCGAGCACTGGGGCTTCAGGAACCCTGTAGAGGGAGGGAGAGAGAGATGGAGGGAGAGAGAGATAATCTGTTAGAAAAACAGGATAATGATGATAAAAATTGTGATATTAACAGCAGAGAAAGCAGAGCTGAGGGTTGCTCCACACAACACCATATAGACACTGTATATATTCACCACGGCAGTATAGACACTGTATATATTCACCACGGCAGTATAGACACTGTATATATTCACCACGGCAGTATAG